>NW_026900625.1:0-1707 GCF_033783945.1 Neopsephotus bourkii
GGACTCTACACTTTCCCTTGTTATATTTCATCAAGTTATTCCCCGCCCAACTCTCCAGCCTCTCCAGGTCCCTCTGGATGGCAGCACAGCCTTCTGGCGTGTCGGCCACCCCTCCCAGCTTAGTGTCATCAGCAAACTTGCTGATAGTACACTCAATTCCCTCATCTAAATCGTTGATGAATATATTAAATAATACTGGTCCCAGTACCGACCCTTGAGGCACTCCACTAGATACAGGCCTCCAACTAGACTCCGCCCCATAGACTACAACTCTCTGGCTTCTCTCCTTCAGCCAGTTCACAGTCCACCTCACTACCCGATCATCCAGACCACACTTCCTCAATTTAGCCGCAAGGATGCTGTGGGAGACTGTGTCAAACGCTTTGCTGAAGTCGAGGTAGACCACATCCACCGCTCTACCATCATCCATCCACCGTGTTATTTCCTCATAAAAGGCTACGAGATTGGTCAAGCACGACTTCCCCTTGGTGAAGCCATGTTGACTGCCCCTCATAACCCTCTTATCCTTGATATGCCTTAAGATGGCACCAAGGATAAGGTGTTCCATCACTTTCCCAGGAATGGAGGTGAGGCTAACCGGTCTATAGTTACCCGGGTCCTCCTTCTTGCCCTTTTTGAAGACAGGAGTGACATTTGCTTTCCTCCAGTCCTCAGGCACCTCTCCCGTTTCCCAAGACTTGGTAAAGATGATAGAGAGCGGTCTAGCAATGACTTCAGCCAGTTCCCTCAGCACCCGCGGGTGCATCCCATCTGGACCCATGGATTTATGGATATCCAGATTGCTCAACTGGTCTTTAACCCATTCCTCATCGACTAAGGCAGACCGCTCCGTTGACCTATCTTCATCCGAGGTCTCAGCGGTACAGGGCTCTTCAGGACTGCCTCCAGCAGAGTAGACAGAGACAAAGAAGTCATTCAGTAACTCTGCCATCTCTGTATCTTCTGTCACCAGGGCACCCGTCCCGTTCATCAGCGGGCCTACATTGCCTCTGGTGTTAGTTTTACCTGCCATGTATTTGAAAAAGCTCTTTCTGCTGTCCTTGACCCCTCTCGCCAGCTTTAATTCCAAGGAGGCCTTAGCCATCCTAGCAGCTTTCCTACATCCTCTAGCAGCAGCCTTATATTCTTCCCAAGTGGCCAGCCCTTCTTTCCATGACCTGTAAACTCTCCTCTTCCACTTGAGCATACCGAGCAATTCCCTATTTAGCCACGCAGGTCTCCTGACCCTCTTCCTTGACTTCCTACGTGTCGGGATGCTCCGATCTTGAGCTCGGAAAAAGCAGTCCTTGAACGTCAACCAACTATCTTGGGCCCCTTTCCCTTCAAGCAGCCTAGCCCACTGGATTTCCCCTAGCAATCGCTTGAAGAGGCCAAAGTTTGCCCTGCTAAAGTCCAGGGTTGCGATTCTACTTGCTATTCTACTGACCCTACCACACAAGATCCTGAATTCTACCATCTCGTGGTCGCTGCAACCAAGGCAGCCCTCAACCTTCACTCCTTCAACCAGACCCTCCTTGTTAGTGAGGATGAGATCCAGCAGCGCACCTCTCCTGGTTGGCTCATCCACCATTTGCATGAGGAAGTTATCATCCATACACTGGAGGAACCTCCTGGACTGCGGCTGGGTTGCCGAGTAGTCCTTCCAGCAAACATCAGGGAAGTTAAAATCCCCCACGACGACCACGG
>NW_026900626.1:0-175638 GCF_033783945.1 Neopsephotus bourkii
TGTCAACGCGGGAGTCACGGACAACGCAGGAACGATCAATGTGATCAGCGAATGCCAATTTATTACAAAGCTTTAACTCCTTATATACCATTTCTTACAGGCACTTACAGTGATTTGGCATATTATGATTGGATACATGTCTTGAAGACCCTTAGCGACTAACACACAATTGGTTAAGCACAGGTGTGAGAACTTGACCTCGAAAGCTTGCCAACAGTCCACAGTTCTCATTAACTCAGTGAATTACAGCTTCTTCTTATCTTGCTTGCTTAAGCTTCCTCAGGCCTCTCACGGCCTTGCTGTATCTTTCAGGATTATTCAGTTTATGTACCAATTATGCGTTCTCCTGTGAGAACACTGTCTCCACATCTCCCCCTTTTTGTTTTATGTATCTTTTGGATGACCCTACTTGAGCAGGGGATTTGGGCTAGATCATATTTTCAACATATGCCAACTACAGGCTGCTGGGCCTGCCCCCTTTTTCTGCTGTATGGCTCTCTGGTAACAGGGGAGGCCATCCTTCACATCAAGGTCTGGCATGGCATGTGTCCCCACCGCTCCACGCCTGCTGGGTTGCAGCCAGCAGCGGAGCTAAAGGTTCTTCTTGGTGGCAAACACAGAGGCCAACCCAGTCTTGCCCTTGATTGTGGTAGCAGGCATTTGGTCAGCCTCAGTCCTTGCACCTTGTTGTCAATGCAAGTTTCACCTGCTTCATTCAATAACAAGTTGTTATCATGGCAAGGCACACACACAGATTTACATTAGCAGAGTAACTATTACAGGGTGCAGCAGCATGTTGAAGATGCTGATGCCAGCAAGGGACTAGCCAAAGAAATTTCTTACCAGTGGAATTCTCCCACCCTCTTAATTTACCATTGTATTAGAATATTTCTATCTTTTGCCTTAGCATTTTCTAGCAGCTACTACAAATTTGCATACTCTGACATCTCTTTTACAAGTGACAAATCTATACAATACAAGGTGTAGTTTCTTATTAGTAACTGGCTAGTAAATACAGGTGGTTTTATACACAAAATCACAGCATCTAACAATAGCTAATTTACAAGCACACATATTCAAGCTGTTACTTTTCAGTTGCTCCCAAATGATGTTTAGCAATCATTGGTTTTTCTCTTCCTCTATCTCATTCTGCTTGGGGTATTCACATTCAGCTCCTGTAGCTGAGGCATCAGGTTCCTCCATTCGTCTGTCCAGATCATGGCAAGGCTTGACAAACTTTGCAGGCATTCGCCATGGACCTGTAGGCAGGAGGATACAAATATACCCCCTCCTCCAGGTTATCAGTTCTTGAGAAGTAGATAGGTTCTGTATCTGCCACCCTGATGCTGCTTAGGTGACGGCTCGTAAGGCTTGTGGTTGCACTACCCCTCTCGCTTTTTCAGTTAGCAGTTCTTGTTTCAACCGATCTATCTGTTCCTCCAAGTCTTGGATTCATCCCCAGGTTACTTTAAACATATTAAGCTTGGTTTTGTTTTATTTTGTTTTGTTTTTTCTCTCCTCGGCTCTGGTGTCCATCCTGGTCCTTCCACCGGTGGAGCACCGGGAGCCGAATCGGAGGGCAGCTGTTTTTGAACATGGGGACTGAACTCTTATCAAATAACCTTTTTTTTTTCCCAAAGTCGCTCACCCTGCTTTGCACAGCTACAAACGCCGGCCTGCCTGCTTCAGCAGCAACCATAAATATCTTCCAGCAACTGCACTTTTGCATTAACCCTTTCTTGCCTGAAATGTTAAACTGCTACCCATTAAATCTTTTACATGAACCCAACAACAAAAAATACACAGAACACCGTCTGCCCTCAACACACACACACACACGTATGGGATCCCACAAGCACAGTCCACACAACTACAATATTTGAAGCACAAAATCCCAACAATCATTACTCCCACTACACAATCCCACATACAGAACGTGGCACAAGGACCCTGTGGAGACTAACAAGAAACCAGCTCCGAGAAGCATCATTGCAGTGCGAGGTGGCAGGCTCAACCTTAGCAGGCGTCCCCGCAGAGGCTCTGCCTCCCCCACATCGCATGAGGCTTGGGCTTTTATACTGACCAAAATGCACACTCATTCCGACACAGGTGGCCAGCCTATGTTGGAAGAAGTAGCCAGCAGTATTTATAAAGGTCTCCAAAGGTCGATAGAAACCTGGACATACTTATTTTTACCAGCTTCTAGTACATGAGTATCACAGAGAGAATGTATTAAATGAGTTGTATATGGGGTCATAAGTCACAGTCCATTACAGTCTGCCTGATAACCCTGATAAGAGCATACAAAAGACCTTAGCACCACCAAGAAAGCTTACAATACGTCTGTATCCCGCACTGGTCTCACCTCCCTGGAGGTTCGGGGGGGGTGGGGGTGGGGGGTGGGGTGGTTCTTTTTGAACGACATTCAACTGTCTTGTGGCCAAATTTGTCACATATAATACATTTGTCTCCAAAACCAGTAACCCCACCGTGGGGGGGGGGGGGGGGGGGGGGCTGCTGAACTAATTTTCTTTACAGTACACTGTTTCTTTTCAAAATGTCCCGTCCGTCCACAATTATAACATCTCATACCTTTAGTACCACCGCGATCGCCCTAACCTTATTGTAAAAGGGGTTTAACAGCAGCAGCAAAGGCAGTAGCCATGTATCCAGCCTTTTCCTCTGTTGTGCCCCCTTTAAATCATATCTGAAGGTGGGGAGTAAGCAACAATTGAGCTATCATACAGATATCATATGGTGCTAAGATATATGCAGAAAAAATATGTGCAGTAATTGTGTGAGTATACGATGATTTTAACCTGTAGGATGTTGCCGGTTGACGCGCCTCCTTTACTGCCTTTAAATCTAATGCCTCCCACTCCTTTCCCCCCTGTGGAGTGTTAAACACGGGGAATGCCGAGGGACCCATAGCCGAAAATTCTCCCATAACAGTTGCATCTTTGTTCATCCCACCCTAACGTTTAGCAGGGTTATTACCATAATCCCCTACCCCCCTGTGCCCAACACCCCCCTCCCACTCCCCTTTCTTTACTAGTGGATTGTAGGAGGGTGAGACAGAGGGTTTGGAGGTTTCTTTTGTCTCCAATGCTTCTAATTTCTTCAGCAGCTGTCGCAGTTGACCATCACTGAGGCTGGTTCGCTTCTGCCGATGAGCCGAACTCATTGAACCGTCTGAGTCGGGATCAGGAAGGGGAGGGTACAACTCCGGTTCTGCCGGAGACTCTGGGTCTGGTTCCAATTCTGATGTGGGGTCTCCTTCCTCTAGGTCAGAGGTGACCCCGTTTGCACTCTCTGCCTGTATTTTAGGGCATAAGTGTCGTTTCACTTTATCTTCCCCCTTATGCCGAGGAGGCTTCTGCGGTGCTGTGCCAGGCACAGCGGTGGGGGGCAAATACCACAGACGTAGCACACTTCTCTACCTCTGACTGACTTTGTGAAGGAGCAGCGGCCAGGAAAACAGATGCCACTTCTGCCTGTTCTGATTTCATTTCCCTTAAAGTCTCAGTTATCCATCTCCATAATGTAGAATACTTCAGGGCTTCCTTTGTCCCTTTACTAATCTCATCCCACACCAGGCCGATACGTTCCCATTCAGAAACTTCAAAGGTGGCTTGCTCTGTGGGGATAAAGCCACGATCCCGGGCCCACTTTAAAAGCCTCTGTGAGGCGGCACTATCATGTTGCAGTCCTCTCTTAGAAAGAATATGTTGCAGGAGCTCCATCACTGCCTGTTCCTCTTTGGATAGCAAGTGCCCCTTCTCCTCCCCGGCCACTCACCTGATTAGGGAGAGATCCCACAATATGCAGATGTCTGACTTTCACAGCGCCGGGGCAGCGCCGAATTTCGGCCTGCTCTCCACCCCGTCTTCTTTGATCGGACCTTCAAACTTGCATGCCACAAATTACCGATCTGAGGGTCCCTGTTCGGGCGCCATTTGTCGATGCGGGAGTCACGGACAATGCAGGACCAATAAATATGATCAGCAAATGCCAATTTATTGCAAAGCTTTAACTCCTTATATACCATTTCTTACAGGCTCTTTCAGTGATTTGGCATTTTGTGATTGGATGCATGTTTTGAAGACCCTTAGTGATTAACCCCTAATTAGTTAAGCACAGGTGTGAGAACTTGACCTGGAAAGCTTGCCAGCAGTCCACAGTTCTCATTAACTCAGTGAATTACAGCTTCTTCTTATCTTGCTTGCTTAAGCTTCCATGGGCTTCTCACGGCCTTGCTGTATGTTTCAGGATTATTCAGTTTATGTACCAATTATGCGTTCTCCCGTGAGAACACTGTCTCTACAGTATGTGTTCCCAGCATTGCCATCACCTGATGTAATGGATGGGAACCTAGCTGAGAGTTGATTCCCTCTCATGACTGAGAGACATAACACAATATGTTTTTTGTCAAAGTGTATTTGGTAGAGTATACATGTTTACATTTATCATGACTGTTTGCCAAAAGGGGCAGGGAAACATAGGTGTGTCCCTGTTCTATGACGTTCATACTTGGCTGCATTGGGGCGCCTGTCCAATGCTCTCAGTGTGAACAATAGTGAGAAGCTGCACAGCCCCATGAGTAAACAATTACAGATGTGGCATAAAGCTGATGGCTTTCCTAAGGATATAAAAGCAGGGCTCTCTTGTAGCCAAATCCAAAGCCTTACCTTGAAAGTTTTATTTGTTTATTGTTTGCAAGCTTTATTTATTAAATATTTTCCAACAAAAGCCTTTAAGGCAACAGAAAAGTAAAGCATAAAATAAATTTGATTTAATTGGCAGCAGCAGACTGCATGTGTCAGAAGGAATTAACCTCAAATATAGCCAGATGTGCAGGAAACACAATGTACTAGTTTGATATGGCCTTACAAAGCTACCTCTTCCTGGAACAGAGCCAGAAGCACAGGTTACCAAAGCCTGGAAAAGGCCATTGGGTTTATTTGCATGCAATAACTCAAAAGATCCACAAATGCACATCTGGAAACCTAGCAAGGAGGAATTCAGGCTTCTCTTGCCGTGTCAGGCATTTCACACTCTTCTTCCTCTTCAGTGCTCAGATCCAAGGCAGCTGTTTATACTTCACCTCCAGTGATTCACCCACAATGTCCTTACCCGGTCTATGACTATGATGTGAAAATCAAAGCAATCAGACCAGACAGCTATAATTTTTGGGAGATCCTTATAAGTAATGATATAAATAAATGGCTGATCCGAAAATACGTAGCTAGTATCTTCAGAAACTTGCCCAATGTGATCAGATGTGCTTGAGAATTATTTATAGAAAGCTGAAAAAAGAAAGGATTTAATGTTATTTTTTTTAGGTAATAAAGGATAGAAAGAAACATATGGATGCATTACAGAAGGACAAAAAAAACTTGCACTGGTTTAAAGGTTCAATTTTGATTTGCTGTGTAAATGACTTGGCTTTATTTTTCATGGTGAAAAGAAATAGAGAAGAATGAAGCTTACTTGGAGATTTTGTCCTGTCAGAGAATCATAGAATCCTAGAACAGTTAGGGTTGGAAAAGACCTTAAGATCATCTGGTTCCAACACCCTTGCCATGGGCAGGGACACCTCAAACTAACCCATGTCATCCAAAGCTTGGTCCAACCTGGACTTGAACACCACCAGGAATGGAGCATTCACAACTTCCTTGGGCAACCCATCTCAGTGCCTCACCATCCTTACAGTAAAGCATTTCTTTCTTATACCCAGTCTAATCTTCCCCTGTTTAAATTTTAACCCATTACCCCTTGTCCTATCACTAGAGTCCCTAGTGAAGAGTCCCTCCCCAGCATTGGTATAGGCCCCCTTCACATACTGGAAGGCTGCTATGAGGTCTCCACAGAGTCTTCTCTTCTCCAGGCTGAACAGCCCCAACTTTCTCATCCTATCTTCATACGGAGGTGCTCCAGTCCCCTGATCATCCTCGTGCCCCTCCTCTGGACTTGTTCCGAAAGTCCCATGCCCTTTTTATGTTGAGGACACCAGAACTGCACACAATACTTCAAGTGAGGTCTCACGAGAGCAGAGGGGTAGGATCACCTCCTTAGACATGCAGGTATTTCTCCTTTTGATGAAGCCCAGGATATGGTTGGCTTTCTGGGCTGCAAGCGCACACTGTTGGCTCATTTTAAGTTTCTCGTTGACCAACACACCTAAGTCCTTCTCCACAGGGCTGCTCTGAATCTCTTCTCTGCCCAACCTGTAGCTGTGCCTGACCCAGGTGTGGGACCTTGCATTTGGCATGGTTAAACTTCATCAAGTTGGCATCAACCCACCTCACAAGGATGTCAAGGTTGCTCTGGATGGCATCCCTTCCCTCCAGCGTATCAACCTGTCCTGGTTTAAACCCTGTCGGCAAGTCAGCCATGCAGTTGCTCTCTCACACCCCCACCCCCTTCTTGCCCTCCCCCTGCTCCCAGAGTGATGGGGAGGAGAATCAAAAGGATGCAACTCCCACAAGTTGAGATAAGAATAGTTTAGTAACTAAGGTATAACACAAATGACTACTGCTACCACCAATAATAATGATAAAGGAAATAACAAGGGAAGAGAATACAACACGTCACCATCTGTCGACCGATAACTCGCCCCCCCCAGCCCGACTGAGCACTTGACCAAACCCTCAGTGCACTAGCCCTTCCGGGTAACTCCCAGTTACATCCCAGGCATGACGTGCTGTGGTATGGAATACCTCTTTGGCTAGTTTGGGTCAGGTGACCTGTCTCTGCTTCCTCCTGGCTTCCCCTCCTCCCTGGAAGATCATGAAATTCACAATGTCCTTGGTCAGACTAAACATTTGAGCAGTAACTAAAAACACAGGTGTTATCAGGTCTGTTCCCAGGCTGAAAATCAAAACCACAGGGCTGCACCAGCTACTAAGAAGGAAAAAAAGGACTGTTACTGCTGAACCCAGGACTCAGCTGAGCCCCACAGCCTGGTGTCATTGGCAAACTTGCTGAGGGTGCACTCAATCCCACAGTCCATGTCAGTGACAAAGACGTTGAACAAGACCAGTCCCAACACCTATCCCTGAGGGACACCACTCGTTACTGGTCTCCAGCTGGACCTTGAGCCCTTGACCAGAACTCTTTGTGTGCGGCCCTCCAGCTAGTTCTTTATCCACCAAGTGGTCCATCCGTCAAATTGATGTCTCTCCAATTTAGAGATAAGGATGTCATGTAGGACAGTGTCAAATGCTTTGCACAAGTCCAGGTAGATGACATCAACTGCTCTACCTCTGTCCATCAGTTCCGTAGCCCCATCATAGAAGGCCACCAAGTTGGTCAGGCAGGATTTCCCCTTAGTGAAGCCATGCTGGCTCTCACCAACCACCTTGTTGTTTTTCATGTGCCTTAGCATGACTTCTAGAAGAATCTGCTCCAAGATTTTGGCAGGCACAGAGGTGACTGACTGGTCTGTAGTTCTCTGGATCATCATGTTGTTCAATTGGCAGGGATTTTCATGGTTTTCCTTTTTCTTTTTTGATTTTTTTCCAGATAGTGCTTTATACAACTTAGGAAGGCATCTTAAGGAGATCTCAAATATGTGTTCTTTATACTTTTCAGGATGCTACTTAGAATCATAGAATCCTAGGTTAGGGTTGGAAAGGACCTTATGATCATCTAGTTCCAACCCCCCTGCCAGGGGCAGGGACACCTCCCACTAAACCATGACACTCAAGGTTCTGTCCAACCTGGCCTTGAACACTGCCAGGAATGGAGCATTCACAACTTCCTTGGGCAACTCATTTCAGTGCCTCACCACCATTACAATAAAGAACTTCTTCCTTATATCCAGTCTAAACTTCCCCTGCTTAAGTTTTAACCCATTACCCCTTCTCCTATCACTAGAGTCCCTAGTGAAGAGTCCCTCCCCAGCATTGGTATAGGCCCCCTTCACATACTGGAAGGCTGCTATGAAGTCTCCATGCAGCCTTCTCTTCTCTAGGCTGAACAGACCCAACATTTCTGAGACTACCTTCATACCGGAGGTGCTCTAGTCCCCTGATCATCCTCATGGCCCTCCTCTGGACTTGTTCCAACAGTTCCAGGCCCTTTTTATGTTGAGGACACCAGAACTGCACACAGTACTCCAAGTGAGGTCTCACGAGAGCAAAGGGGCAGGATCACCTCCTTCAACCTGCTGGTCACGTTCCTTTTGATGCAGCCCAGGATACGGTTGGCTTTCTGGGCTGGGGGAGCACACTGCCAGCTCATATTCATTTTCTCATAGACCAACCCCTAAGTCCTTATCCACAGGGCTGCTCTGAATCTCTTCTCTGCTCAACCTGTAGCTGTGCCTGGGATTGTTAGGACCCATGTGTAGGACCTTGCACTTGGCATGGTTAAACTTCATAAGGTTGGCAGTAGCCCACCTCACAAGTGTGTCAAGGTCCCTCTGGATAGCATTCCTTCCGTCCAGCGCCTCAACCGAACCACACAGCTTGGTGTCATCGGCAAACTTGCTGAGGGCGCACTCAATTCCACAGTCATTGTCACTGACAAAGACGTTGAACAATGTCAGTTACACTGATCCCTGAGGGACACCACCCATTACTGGTCTTCAGCTGGACATTGAGCCATTGACTACAACTCCTTGCATCCAGCCAGTTCTTTATCCATCAAGTGGTCCGTCCATCAAATGATGTTTCTCCAATATGGAGATAAAGATGTTGTGTGTGCCAGTGTCAAACACTTTGCACAAGTCCAGGTAGATGACATCAACTGCTCTAACCCTGTCCATCAGTTCTGTAGCCCCATCATAGAAGGCCACCAAATTGGTAAACCAGGATTTCCCCTTAGTGAAGCCATGCTGGCTGTCACCAACCACCTTGTTGTTTTTCATGTGTCTTAGCATCCCTTACAGGAGAATCAGCTCCAAGGTTTTACCAGGCACAGAGGTGAGACTGACTGGTCTGTAATTCCCTGGTTCTTCCATTTTCCCCTTTTTCAAAATGGGGGTTATATTACCCTTTTTCCAGTCGTTTGGAACTTCACCTGACTGCCACGATTTTTTAAGTATAATGGACAGTGGCTTTGCAACTTCATTTGCCAGCTCCTTCAGGACCCGCAGATGGATTTAATCAAGTCCCACGGACTTGTGTACTTTCAGGTTTTTAAGATGGTCTCAGACCAGGTCCTCTTTTACAGTGGGCCCAGGGTCCATCAGTCTCACTGTCCCTGCATCTGCCTTCCAAGACTTGGGTCGTGTGGTCAGAGCCTTTTCCAGTGAAGACTGAGTAAAAGAAGTCATTTAGAACCGCAACCTTTTCCAAATCCAGGGTAGCAAGCTCTCCTGATAGCTTCCGGAGAGGACCCATGTTGTCCCTAGTCTGTCTTTTATTTGCTACATACCTATAAAATCCCTTCCTGTTATCTTTCACATCCCTAGCCAAGTTTAATTCTAACTGGGCCTTAGCTTTCCTAACCTGGTCCCTGGCTTCCCGGACAACATCCCTGTACTCTTCCCAGGCCGCCTGTCCTTGCTTCCACCTTTTATAAGCCTCTTTTTTCTTTTGAATTTTCCTCAGCAGTTCCTTATCCATCCAAGAAGCTCTCCTGGCCCTCTTGCTGCACTTCCTTCTAGTTGGGATGACACACTCCTGAGCTTGTAGCAGGTGATCCTTGAATATCAACCAAGAGTCTTGGGCCCCACCTGCCCTCTAGGGCTATATCCCATGAAACCTTACTAAGCAGGTTCCTGAAGAGGCCAGAGTCTGATCTCCTGAAGTCCAGGCCAGTGAGCTTGCTGCACACTCTTCTCACTTAAATGTGCTTAAGTGCAGTCCTGAATCAGGGCCTCTGTAAAGAAGAGTTGGGGAAATCCTTTTGTGTGAACAATGATTCCTGTTTATTCATTGTATTGCTGTAGCAATCAGAAGCCCCAGTGATGAACCAGCACCTCGTTGTACCAGACGCTACCCCAGAAAATTTAATAACACAAACTGAATATTCTACACAAATGGTCCAAATCACTGCTGTCAAGTGAAGAGTCATGGGCCATGCTGTAGGATATCCTAGTAGATGATGACTGTTATCATTTTTTCTTTTTTTTTCTTGACAGTTTCCCAAAAACTTGCAAGGTGCTTAACAGAAAGTTTAATATTGAAGGGCTCAAGAAACTGGCAGTATGAAGCTCTTGGAGACACAAGTGTCTGTTTTTTTCTCTCTCTCCGCACACTTGTCCCCATTCCTGGTTTTATGCTGGGTTGACAATTACAAGACCCACAGAGAGGATGCAAACCCATGGCATTATTTCATATGGTTCACAGCCATGTGATTTTTTTCACATTTTTATTGAATCATGCTATGATCTGTGCGCTAGTCTGTGACACAGTGGAGGTGTTTGAAAGGTCTTTTTGGTCTTAAGAAGCAAAAGGGCTTTTACCCTGGTTTTATGCAGTCCTTGGAAGTGTGTGGGGAGAATTTAGAGAGCTCCTCAGTAAATCTTCCTAGCAGTTGGGGGAAAAAAATTAGAAATTTCTTTGCTGGCGTATTGTTGGGTAATGAGCTGCAGGAGTGGGATTTTAGCTGTAAGCCCTAAAACTAAATCCTTTATGATCTGCATATGGTGCATCACCTTATGATATTATTCTGTCATCAACTTACTTATCATCTATAGGAAGAACCTATTTTCCATAACATTTTGTTCTCCACTTTTTTAAAATGTTCTACTTTACCTAATTCTTTAAAAGAACATATCAAGGCATTGCTGCCATGTGCAAATTATTCAGATTGTGAGCTTTCCATCAATTTAATTCAGAATTGCAGGTGGTAAGAACTGGTAGGTTTGGGCCCTGTCTTTTTACTCTTTTTTTTATATCCTATTTTTTCATCTTTTATCTTTATAATATCAGGTTTTGGCAATTTTGTCCATGTTTACTGTAACTCTATTCCTCATAAGTGTCTTGCTGTTGAATACTTGTGTATTGAGCATCAAAACAACTTGGTTGACAGGTGGCCCTTTTTTCACATGCCACTGAAAATGCCAAGTTGCTTCATAGAAATGTTCAATAGTAACTGAATATCCATGTACACCTTATTTTAAATGCTGTGATATTTTGTTGTTCCTTGGGATAGCACTTGAATGAGTGTGCGTGCATGTAAGGCTCTACTTTTCTATTGCCTATATTGCAGCTAGTTGTAACTAGGCAAGTAAATGAGAAATATATGGGTCTATCAGGAATCAGGCATTTTGGGTTATGCTGCCCCAAAGTCTGGTAGGTATATAAAACTGGGAATAAAAAAACAAACAAACAAAAAAAAAAACCCCAACAGATTATAACCAAGATCACAGTTGAGAAAATACTATTTTTAATTATTTTGGGGGGGGGTGCTTCTTTTTTTTACTTTTTTATAGTGATTTCTACTGTGGTATGGTTACTCTTAGTTTCACCTGACCCACCAAACAGAATCGGAGTCAAGCTTGCAGCCCTAGTGACAACGTTCAGCTCTTTGTGAGGATGACCTCCTGCCTTTGGGTACAGTATGAGAACAGGAATGCCGAGATGCTGACTAGTTTTGGAAACTCTGCAAAGTAGAAAGTAGATGCTCTCCCCAACTTTGACACCCACTCCCCATGCCCACCTTACCCCCCAAAATTCTCACACCCTTTCCCCCTCTTCCCTGGGGGGGCTGGGGCCAAAGCAATGAAGAGGAAGATGTGATCCACAGCAGGCAAAGCTCTCCATGAAGGGCTCCAGCCGCTGAAGGGATAAGTGAGTCTGGTGCTGCCACAGGAGCAAAGGTGGACCACATGCCCTCAGTCCCAGCATGCCCTGCTACTGGCACCCAACATTCAACAAGGTGTGCTGGCCTTAGGAAAAGCCTTCACTTTCACTCCGTCTGATTTTCTGATGCCGCTTCACTTTCACGTTTTCCTCTTCCACCTGCAGGGGCTTGCTTTTCCTTTTCCCAACCCGGGATGTCTGGGGCAGAGGAAGAGGGGGCAAAGGAGGGGGAAGAGGGAGAGGAGGTGGTGGGGGTGGCATCTCTTGAGCCATGTGTATGACAGCCTCAATCGTGGCCATGATTGTATCTTGAGTAGCTGATTGCTCTAATATCAAAGAATTGAATGCTGATTTCTGACCTCTTTTGCTGGGAAGGTCAATGCATTTTTCCAGAACAGGCATTTGGTCTCTGGAGTCTTCGTCAAAGAAAAGGGGTTGCTTCCAAGGATACTCCCTCTGCTTCTTGATGAAGTTATTGTCTGTCTTTGATTGTCTCTGTCGCCGCTTGGCTCTCAGGATCTTGTTCACGTGATCCAGGTTCTTCTTTGTGGACAGGGTCTTTGTGTAGTTGCACATCTTGTGCACCTCACACTGGATTGGTTCAATTTCGCAGCTCTTGAGCCTTTTTTTAAGTGGTGAGCTGGCTGATGGGAGACATGAAGAGAAACAGGGGTAGGTCATATAACAGTGAATGGAAACTCTCCTTTGCCTGCTTTCAGCATCATGAATACTAAATACTTTCAAGCCCTGTAGGCTGAATACGACTACTGAAGAAGTGATGGCTGTGAGAAAGGACTCTGCATAGAAAAGCAACTACAAAAACTTTAAAAGATTATTTGAGTCCCAAAATTGTTGCTACCTTCTTTTTTACTGTCCTAGATGAAAATACAACTTTGACTATTAAGCAGTCTTCAGAGATTTCTCTCCATCTCTTCCCCCTTCTAAAGCAACAAAGCTTTTTCTACAGCAATCTTTTACCATGGGTTTGCTTCTGATTTCTAAACCCCTGCTTAGCATAGCTGTCATACTGGCCCACCGTAACTATTAAACTTTTTATATACAAAACTTATACTCCTGATGTCTTTACCCCAGCCTTTTATCCTTGCCATGGATGCCAGTTAGTATAAAAGTGTTTTTTTACTGAAACTAGTGGGCACAGACTAGCTGTTGGGTCACTTCACCTGTGGCAAATTTATTACCCCTGCCTGTGTTTCTTTACTATCATCTCTGCAGATACAAGCTGAAACTCCTCAGTCATATAATTGGCTTTAATAGCCCCCAAAGTAAGCTTACTTGTGGTTTGGATCACTTGCTTTAGATCTGAGTAAAATCCAAAGTAATTAAGTGTCTTGCCAAGGTCACATTGTGAGTCACTGTCAGAGCTGGAAAGAGCACACAGCATTTCTTGGCTCCTGGTCCTTTGATTAGGAGCAAGACCTTGCTTGTTTTTCTTAAATTGTTTCATTGTGCTTTACTGAATGTGGCATCTGTTCAGAGTTCAGGATTTGCACACAGATTAAAACTACCTACCCCTTTGTGAGAGAAACAGAATGTATTAATTCTGCTGTTGCAATAACCGGTGCTCTCATTCCTAACATATCTGTTCTGCACTGTTGGAAAATAAATGATGGAGTAAAGTATTTCATAGAATCATCTAGGTTGGAAAAGACCGTTAAGATCATCAAATCCAGCCATTATTTCTTTTCAGTAAAGAATAAAGCATCCCACTAAATTAACCACAGCCCACAGCTACTTGCAAACTTAATTTACATCTGACTGTCAAGCAGTCATTTGGGTTTGAAATCCTTGAAGTTCCCAGAGCAGCCAGGATTTCAACAATTCATGGCTAACAGGCTAATATTCTAATAGCAGTTTAAATAAAGTTGCTATTGTGGCATTTTCTGTAGGTAACCAGGTGCTGCTGAATCTCCTCTTGCTCTCTATGGGCTATGACAGATTCAGCATACAAACCTCACTCACTGGCCTCCCCTCTTGGAGAACATAAATTATTGGCTCTTATAGCAGCACCGTTTGGATTCAACAAAGAGCTTGCATAAACATACCCAACTAACAATGCAAGAAGTACATGTGAGTCATAAACAAAACACAGACATATGCTGTCTTTTAAATAAAGACCTGGATCTTCCCTAAGTCTGGCTTTAATTACAAAGCAAAATTGATTTTCCATGTGTAATCCACTCCCCACACCAAAAGGAAAAATAAAACTCACTTGCAGGTTGTGATTCACAAAGGACAAAAGAAGAATGCAGTCATTTTGGTACCAAAGAAAAAGAGAAAGGAAATGGAATATCCAAATTACTCAGAAGAAGCTAAGTAGTTGCACAAAATTCCTCTCAAGTAGGTCACCCCTAAATTGTGTGGATGCAAGACTCCTTAGGACAAGTGTCAGTGAGCAATTTCTCAGACATCTGATAAAAAAAGCTTAAATCCCTGTCACACTAGAGGATTACTCTCATCTGGCCTCACTGGTGATTGACATATAAAGTTACAATATTTCCAGCCGTAAGCATTTGACTCCTTTGAGTTCCCTCTTCCCCCCCTCAATCCTGAGAGTAGTTTCAGGTCAGAACGTTTAAGAAATCAAATATTTGACACACTCTTCATATTCTCTGTCCACATTTTGCCTTTTATCGCTGTTGTCAGGACACATTTTCAAGACTTTTTTTAAAAATTCCCATATTCAAGATGCAATTTTTTTTCTAGAAAGTAAAGCTGAATTTTTTCAGGTGCTGATGGAAATCTTGAGGATATGAAATTTAGCAGAAATACAGGAAAAATTGCGAGGTTCATGGTGAAATCAGATTCAGCATTGCTCTTGACTTTCATTGGAAAGAAAGTAAGCCAAAGGACAGGAAACCAATCTGAAATACAGCATTAGCCAAGTATATTCAAAGATTTTATGTTTTTACTGAGATTTAATGTAGGTGGTTGTTTCTGCAGCTTAGCATTACCACCCCATTGCAGTCAATGGAGATCTGCTCTGTATAGTTGGCAGAGGATGACCTCCATTTCTAAAATGGGAACTCAATGCAATTTAAGGTGACCATGGACATCCTTCTGTGGTGGTGCAACACCTCCCCCCCCCTTGTACCTCTCTGCTTCCCCAGGAATTCCTGTTAAGTACCAGCCTTTGCACAGGTGCAAGGAGTTGGACGGCTAGGCACTCCCTGGCCATACCAAGAACTCTAGTTGCCTGGCAAAGGTAGGGAGCAGCACACACAGATCTGGATGGCTAGGTTCAGGAAGTCACACTAGATTGATATGATGCTGGAAATAGCTTCTGAGGCAAAAATAGAAATATACAAAAAAGTGTACATTTCCAAGGGGAGCTTAGAGCAGGCTGGAGGACCCACTCCAGCACAATGGTGTTGAACAAGGTAGATCCGACCCCTTGGAAGTTCTCCATTGGTCCCCTAACTTTATTCTGGATAGCTTTGCTATGCAAGCAGTACTAAAATCCTACTTACTGCCCGTCATTCTCCATCCCTTCAGTGTTGCCTGAGACCACCTGCCAGAACACAGCACAGAGAAGACTGTTCAACATCTGGGCTCAGTTTCTTGACTTGGCTTGAAGGGAGGAATTTTCAAGGAGCACCCTATTAATTACAGGAAACCCATAGCACTGTCCTTTCTTCCCATTAACACAGTTTCTTTCAGTTTTTAACTGAATTATTTCAACAACTGGGCTACAGATAAACTAACAATTTAATTAGGCTTCTGAAAATGGAAAGAATTAACTATGCAGTCAAGCATGCAATTTCATCTTGAAACTGATCATAAAATATTTGTGTGCTTTCATTCTCTGATTCATTAAAAATCTGTCCTCAGTTTATATATAGGAAAGTATTAAAGACTAAACAGAGAATCCTGATTTTTAATATAAAAATTTATCTTTATAGAGGTCACTTTGCAGCATGGGACACCGTTCAGGAAATGAGAAGAAAATCAAAAGGAGTGCACTGAAACATTCCATACCTCAGTGATATAAATATGTATATTGTGCATGTGGAATCAAAGGTTTGAGAAAACTATGAGATTCCCAATGGCTGCATGTAGGGTAATGTACTGTGGGTTCCCCATTCACTGGAAATTAAGACACAATCCAAAATTAACTTTTTTATCCATGTCTAAGAAAAGTCATGATGATCCCTGAATGACTTGGTTCAATTTCTGACTGTATAAAGGTATCACCTTTCTTATGTGATTCAAAATAAAAGCACGAAATATAAGTTGATTGAAAAACACGCTATTATGACTTATTTATTCTGATATATTTTAAGTCACTGTTTATTGCCCCAGACAATTTTGCATTTGCAAGACAGATTATGTTAAAATTGATGAAGTATGCAGAAAGAAATCTCAGATGCTATTTAGCTATTCACTGTGTATTTGGAATATTCGTGTTACGAGGATGGGAACATTCAAATAAATGAACAATGGGGATGAGAAAGGAACCCAAGGGTCTTGCTTCAGAGTGCCCTGCTAGACCATACAGGCTGTTGCTACTTGTGTCCTCATTATTGCACAAGTGGCAGTATGTGAATCATGTGAATGTGAATCAATAATCATGATAATAAAGTGTTAGAAAAATTATAGCCTGATTATCACATTGGATATTGTCCTGGGTTCAGCAGTAGCAGTCATTTTTCTCCTTCTTGGTAGCTGGTGCAGTGCTGTGTTTTGACTTTCGACCTGGGAACAGAGTTGATAACAATGATGTTTTGGTTTGGCCAAGGACTTTGTGAGCCTCATGCTGTACCAGGGAGGAGGGAAGCTGGGAGGAAGCAGAGACAGGACACCTGACCCAAACTGACCAAGGAGGTATTCCATACCACAGCACGTCATGCCCTGGATGTAACTGGGAGTTAGCCAGAAGGGCTAGAGGACTGCAGGGTTGGAGGAGGTATCGGTCGGTGCTTGGTCGGGCTGGGGGGGGCGAGTTATATCGGTCGGCTGGTGATGAGGTGCTGTATTCTCTTCCCTTGTTATTTCCTTTATCATTACTATTATTGGTGGTAGCAGTAGTGATTTGTGTTAAACCTTAGTTACTAAACTGTTCTTATCTCAACTCAATTTTGATTCTCCTCTCCATCCCTCCAGGAGTAGGGTGAGGGCAAGAAGGGGGGGAGTGAGTGAAAAAGCTGTCTGGCTGGGTTTAAACCATGACAGTTATGAACACTTGTCACTACTTCTCCAATCAGAAAGATCAATACAAGCTCATGTTCATTGCAGTGCCAGAAGGAAGAAGATAGGAAAGAAATAGAGGAGATGGAGGGAAACATTACCTGCTTCAGATGTTGCTGATGATGAAGGTATGAGAGAAAATACTGGAGTCGGCATTGCAACACTGTCAACAGCTACTGGTATTCTTCTGGTCACCACGTTACAGGCAGAACTTTCCATTTTGCCATGAAGTGAAGTCTGGTCCACTTTTAAGTGGGAACCTGCAGTTCCTTAGAAGGAAACAAAATTTGGATGAATATTGGTAAAGTAACATGTCTGGGGAATATCTGGAAAAGAGTAGTCAGCTGCTGTCCTTGCACAGCCTCAATATGCAATTCCCTGTCTAAAGCACATTACACTCATACTGTTTAGAAATTCCCTTCCTAATTAAAATTTACCTTACAATTCATCAGAGATGGGAGTTAAAAAAAAACAAACAGAAAAAAAAACGAACAAAAAACCACCACTCTGTCATATCTATTTCTACCTAGGGATTATAATGCAGAATACATAAGTAGGAGAAATATACCAAAGAGGTCAAATATTCTAGAAAAAAAATTAAAGTTATGCACTCAGGCCTGGTAGATTCCTCCCTTAACAATGTTTCTCAAACTCTCCTATGTGACTTCCTGCTTTCTGCTGCTTATCTACCTTTAGAAACATTTCTTGTTACCCTTCTGCTCGTTAGATTCAAATACAAATAGGTTTTGGCTTCCTAAGCCTGTCCCTGCATGTTTAGATATTGTTTATACAGTTGTCTGGGTCACCTGTTCCTGCTTCCACCTCTTTTTTTTAACTTCCTTTTTATGTCTGACATTACTCAGGAGCTTCTTGGTATTCATGCAAGTCTCCTGCCAATTTTGATTTGATTTGCCACTCAGATTTGGTTTGGTATGTCTCCACAATTTCCCTGATCCAAGCCCCAAGGCCAACAGCTAACCTCCCTGGACATCAGGTTAGGGCAGCAGGTCATTTAGGTCGTAAAAGACCTTTAAGATCGAGTCCAACCATAAACCTAACACTGCCAAGTCCATCACTAAATCATGTCCCCAAACACCATGTCTACACATCTTTTAAATATTTAAATACCTCCAGGAATGTTGACTCAACCACTTCCCTGGGCATCCTGTTCCAATGCTTGACAACCCTTGCTGTGAAGAATTTTTTCCTAATATCCATTCTAAACCTTCCCTGTCACAACTTTAGGCCATTTCCTCTTGTCCTATCACTTGTTACTTGGGAGAAGAGACTGACCCCCCACCTCTCTACAACCTCCTTTCAGGTAGTTGTAGAGAGTGACAAGGTGTCCCCTGAGCCTCCTTTTCCCCAGTCTAAACAATCCCAGTTCTCTCAGCCATTCCTTGTAAGACTTATGTTTCAGGCCCTTCACCAGCTTCATTGCCCTTCATTGGACACACTCCAGCACCTTAATGTCTTTCTCAGAGTCAGTGACCCAAAACTGAACACAGTAGTTGAGGTGTGGCCTCACCAGTGCTGAGTACAGGGGGACAGTCACTTCCCTAGTCCTGCTAGCCACACTATTTCTGATCCAAGCCAGGATACTGTTGACCTTCTTGTCTGCCTGGGCACACTGCTCACTCATATTCATCCTCTGTAGAACAATACCCCCAAGTCATTTTTCACCAAGCAGCTTTCCAGTCACTCTTCCCCAAGCCTGCAGCATTAATTGGGGTTGTTGTGACTCAAGTGCAGGACGTGGCCTTTAGCCTTGTTGAACCTCATACAGTTGGCTTTGGTCCATCAATCCAGCCTGTCCAGATTCCTTTGCAGAGCCTTGCTACCCTCAAACATATCAACGCTCACACCCAACTTGGTGTTATCTTCAAACTTACAGGGGGTGTACTCAATCCCCTCATCCAGATAGTTGATACAGATATTAAATAGAACTGGCCCTAATACTGAGCCCTGGGGAGAACCACTTGTGACTGAGTGCCAACTGGACTTAGCACCATTCACCACCACTCTTTGGGCTTGCCCATCCAGCCATATTTTTACCCAACAAATGGCACACCTGTCCAAGCCATGAGCAGCCAGTTTCTCCAGGGGGATGCTGTGGTAAATGATGTCAGAGGCTTTACTAAGAAGTCTAGGTAGACAACATCCAGAGCTTTCCCTCATCCACTAAGTGTGTCACCTTGTCATAGGAGACCAGGTTAGTCAAGCAGGATCTGCCTTTCATAAGCCCATGCTGACAGGGCCTGATCACCTGACTGTCTGTACATGTCACATGATGGCACTCAAGATGATCTGGTATATAACCCTCTCCAACACTGAGGTCTGGGATAGAAGTCCTGATGAACCTGTGACCTGATATCGGCCTGTGGATTTAATGGAGTAGAATGGGTCTGACTGCAGAAATAGGAGAGAGACAAAATTACACATCATGGCTTGGTGGAGATATGCAAATGAGTCTCTGCCTCTCAGACCATACATCCTTCCAGAGCCTCAAATCCAATATTAAGTATCTCAAATTGTATCTACTCAATATCAGTCTCTTTCTGCTCAGCTTCTGTATTGCAAATGAGAACAATAATATACCCCTCATGTCAAGAGCAGTGCCTCAAAAATAAAAATTATCAACACTTATGAAACATTCATCTATTCATATGAAGGCTTAGAAATTTGGAATAAATGAGACATGATGTCACACACTGAATAGCAAAAGGAAAATACAACTACCAAACAGCTGTTCATTAGGTGAGCACTATACACTGAATATATCAGTGTCCTGTAGAATAACTGGATATTTGACTATGTAATTATGCCTGTAGAATAACAGCACTATGGAATTGTGCATATGCAAAACTGAGGTTTTATCACTCCATAGTGCTTGAGTTTGAGCCTTAACATTATTTGGTCATAAATGTAGTTTGTGCACAAGAAATGGGCATATGTGGGTTTATGTATCAATACACATGCAGATATATGCATGTGTATATGGTACATAATGCTAACAACCTCATAAATTCGATATATGGTTCTAATTAAAGTGAAGGGCATATATAAATAGCCGCATGAAAACATGCAGCTGTAACCTGTTGACCTCTGTTGATAAAAGTCTCTGTGAAACTGTGCTTCAGCATATCAAGGGACAATCATTAATTTTTTCAAAGGTAATCCCTCACAAACCACTTATCCTCTAAAATCTCTACATGCACACAGTGTTTGCATTAGAGACCTTGATTTATGGATTCCCACTGCTTGGATAAGAGGCCAACTTCCTGTTGCCATGGTTACTTGGATCTTACTTCAAGGTTAAACTACTCCCAAATCAAAATCAGTGTCAGGGACACAGTCTAACAGCCAGGTTACTGACTACCCTAGGATGCTTAAAGATCAAAGACGAAAGTGCTGCTTACTGCCTTTGGGGTGAGTAAATATTTTCAATATTTTTATTCTGTTCCTTCTGAAGAAGTAGTGGCTACTCAATTACCACCTATCTGGGTTTATCAAGGTCATACAAATCATTGAGGAAAATATTTCCCCTACAGAAGAGATACAATTGTAATTAATACTTCAAAGTTTACATGACAAATTGCAGCTCATTGCAATCATGGGTTCAGCCATCTGTCTTTTAGGCACTTTGTTTCTTCAGCCTATATCACTCACTTCACTTAAATTCTCATTGAAATTGAGGAACAGTAATAATTTCTGGATCTGGAGCAGCCAAGGAAGAACCATCAGGTTTCTTTCACAGATATCAAAATGCAGAGACACAAAGGCACCACTGGAAACCCACAGAGGTGAAGCAATTTGCCCACAAATCTGTGATTCACGCTGCAGTAATAGGAGGTCTGCCCCTTAAGTAGATGGGCCTTTTGGTGTGGTATCATCACCTTTTGTTGGACTTTTTCTTCTCATTTAGGATCCTTTGTTCTGAAGGCCTTACATAAGAAAGCCCCCTAGTTCAACCCATCTTTGAATCAGGTGAAAATAAATCATCTTCAACACCATCACAGGGGGGTCAGAATTTAAAATTCATACACACACAATCACGATTCCAGTGTATTTTATCCGTTGCCTCTGCTCCAGAGAGAGACCAAGATGATGTATAGAGGTGGCCTGATTCAGACCTTATTTATCACCTGATTATCTTCATGCATTTCTTCCAAATTTGAGTCTACTTCATCCCATGAAAGACCCATGACTTAACTTTCCATAGTCCAACTCATAGCACAGACAACACTTTGTGCACATGCAAGTGAGGAACAGGCAGCAAAGTAAAGAGAAAATCAATCATTATTTGATTAATGAGAAAGGGCAAAGGGAAAGGACAGCTTCAAAAGCAAGGGCAGACATAAAGGAGATTACTAAGAACCTAAAACAGTGATGGCATGATAATAGATTAATAATAATAAAAATCATAAAAAGGTGAATCAGGAGAATCACTGTTCTAGTTCAAGGCAGACTGGCAGAAATCCTGTGTGAGGAAAAACAATACTGATGTGAAACTGGCCTTTTTCTTAAAGATTTATGGCATTCCTCATTCACTGTCTAAGCAACTTATGATCTCTGACTGATAATTAATACATTAATTTTAAAGGCCTAATTATTGGTTTTGTTATTAAGTACTTAGGTTGCAAGTAATGTGGTCTAGCTCCATTTGCTAGTCTCTGTACATAAAGATTAATTAACTATCTTTGCTTTACTGTTAAATCGTGCTTTAATTTTAAATCTGATTTTAAAAAAATCAGACAGAAGATTGGCATTGCATCATATTCCAGGAGAACTGAATTGCTATGCGATAAATGTAGTTAAGGAAAGTAATTATTCTTCTTAAAGTAATATTATCTTACTAATTTATGGAACTAGTTTCCCTGGCTTCTATTTGATGTGCATAAACACTTTAAAACAACTTTACTTTCAATGTACAGCACTGCTTTATGTCTTTAGGTCCTTTTATTTTTCCAACTTTTCTGCTACTACGTTAGAAACTTAAAATTACACCTCCTCTATGAGGGACTTTCAATTCTGCAGGATTGTCATGGGTCCAGAGAGGAGAAGAGCTGGTTTGAAACCATCTTAAGAACCTGAACGTACACCTGTCTACCAAAAACAAAGCCTAAGCAGTGAATTTTTGCAAAGCAAACCCCAGCTCCATTTCTCACCTTGCTACTTGTGCCCAGGTCCATGGGACCCATCAGCAGAAGGAACACCCTAGGTGGGCTTGGAGAAACTCTGCTGGGCTGCTTTCAGCTGCAAGCCACTCTTTCATCTCTTTAATGCAGCATGGGTTCTTCATGGCCCCTGCAGTCTTTCCCGCTGAAGCTAAATACATCAAACAGGCAGGTAGAGACCTCGGTGTTCTGTCAGCCCTTCAGTGGCACAAGAAGGACAGATACTGAGGGTCTCTGCTGCTGCTGCATCATGCTCGAACTGCCCTCCTTGATGCTCTGCCTGACTTACCTGTTTGGTCTTTATTAATTTAAAGAACTTCTTCAATCAAAACTGTGGATTTGTATTTCCTAGGACTGTTCTCTTCCGTTGTGCTAAAGCTGCTTCCGCTGCAACTAATGAACTTCAGTAAATCTTTGAAAAGGGCAGTTGTATTTAATGGCATGCAAATAAAACACATAGAAGGACTGAGCTGTACACAAATAATAAATAAGGCTATTATTGTCTCCTTGTCTGATCCAAAAAGAGCATACAGCCTCAGCATACTTTAATTTAATAAGCACCGTTTCTTCTTTAGGACAAGCAAATTTTTTCATCTTCATATTGATTATTATTTTTGCCAGCTCTGTAGCTAAGAAGTGTTCCGTTCCTATTACAAGTAGGGGAAACTGAGGCAGGAGAGTATAGACTGGCACTAAGCAAAGTACCTGTACATTAGTCACCAAAACTCCATGTTTTAGCACCTGGGTTCCCAAGGTCCCTGCTAGCGTCTGCTCCCAAGGATTTCACCAGACACCATGGGCAATTTGCATCCACCAAAATCAGGCTGTTTATTTTGTTGCCCAGTATCAGGAATAGGTGATGTATGACATCACTCTGTTTAGTTTGTCAAGAAGATTTTACAACAAGCGGTGTCTGTGTCCCGGGTCATAGAATCATAGAATCAACTAGGTTGGAAATGACCTGAAAAAAAAAAAAGGAAAAGCTATATACCCCCTCCAGAAGCTATCTGCCTCCTCCGGAAGCTATCTGCCCCCTCCAGAAGCTATCAGGGGAATGGTCTACCCTGGATTTGGAGAAGGCTGAGGTTCTTAATGACTTCTTTGCCTCGGTCTTCACTGGCTAACACTCTGACCACACCACCCAAGTCTTAGAAGGCAGACGCAGGGACTGTGAGAATGAAGACCCTAGGCCCGCTGTAGGATAGGATCTGTTTTGAGACCATCTTAAGAACCTGAATGTACCCAAGTCCATGGCACTTGATGAAATACATCTGCAGGCCCTGAAGGAGCTGGCAAATGAAGTTGCTAAGCCACTCTCCATCATATTTGAAAAATCATGGCAGTCAGGTGAAGTTCCCAATGACTGGAAAAAGGGTAATATAACCCCCATTTTCAAGAAGGAGAAAATGGATGACCGGGGGACTTACAGACCAGTCAGTCTCACCTCTCTGCCTGGCAAAATCTTGGAGCAGATTCTCCTGGAAGGCATGCTAAGGCACATGAAAAACAACAAGGTGGTTGGTGACAGCCAACATGGCTTCACTAAGGGAAAATCCTGCTTGACAAATTTGGTGGCCTTCTATGATGGGGCTACGGAACTGATGGACAGAGGTAGAGCCGTTGATGTCATCTACCTGGACTTGTGCAAAGCATTTGACACTGTCCTACATGACATCCTTGTCTCTAAACCGAAGACATTTGACAGATGGACCACTCGGTGGATAAAGAACTGGCACGCAAAGAGTTGTGGTCAATGGCTCAGTGTCCAGCTGGAGACCATTAACGAGTGGTGTCCCTCAGGGATCGGTTTTGGGACAGGTCATTGTCGCGGTTTAAACCCAGCCACGCAGCTCCTTCACTCACTCCCCCGTTCTTGCCTTCCCCCTACTCCCAGAGGGACGGAGAGGAGAACTGAAAAGAATGCAACTCCCACGGGTTGACATAAGAACAGTTTAGTAACTAAGTTATAACACAAATCACTACTGCTACCATCGATAATAATAACGATAAAGGAAATAATAAGGGAAGAGAAGACAACACCTCAGCACCAGACGACTGATATCTCACCCCACCCCACCTGACCGAGCACCGACCGATACCTCGTCCAACCTCTCAGTCAACTAGCCCTTCTGGGTAACTCTCAGTTACATCCTGGGCATGACGTGCTGTGGTATGGAATACTTCTTTGGTTAGACTGAGTAAAGTGTCCTGTCTCTGCTTCCTCCTGGATTCTCCTCTTCCCTGGCAAAGCACGAGGCTCAGAAAGCCCTTGGCCAGACCAAATGTTCAAGCAGTAACTAAAATCATAGGTGTTATGAGCACTGTTCCCAGGCCGAAAGTCAAAAACACAGTGCTGCAACAGCTACTAAGAAGGAGAAAAAAGGACTGCTACTGCTGAACCCAGGACAGTCATGTTCAGCATCTTGGTTAGCAACATGGACTGTGGGATTGAGTGCACCCTCAGCAAGTTTGCCGATGACACCAAGCTGTGTGGTTCAGTTGAGATGCTGGATGGAAGGAATGCCATCCAGAGGGACCTTGACACGCTAGTGAGGTGGGCTGATGCCAACCTTATGAAGTTTAACCATGTCAAGTGCAAAGTCCTAAACATGGGTCAGAACAATCTCAGGCACAGCTACAGGTTGGGCAGAGAACAGATTCATAGCAGCCCTGTGGAGAAGGACTTGGGGGTGTTGGTCGATGAGAAAATGAACATGAGCCGGCAGAGTGCACTTACACCCCAGAAAGCCAACCACATCCTGGGCTGCATCAAAAGGAGCGTGATCTTGCCTCTCTACTCCGTTCTTGTGAGGCCTCACTTGGAGTACTGTGGGCAGTTCTGGTGTCCTCAACATAAAAAGGGCCTGGAACTGCTGTAGCAAGTCCAGAGTAGGGCCACAAGGATGATCAGAGGACTGGAGCACCTCCTGTATGAAGACAGGCTAATAAAACTGAATCAGTTCAGCCTGGAGGAGAGAAGGCTACGTGGAGACATCATAGCAGCCTTCCAGTATCTGAAGGGGGACTATACCAATGCTGGGGATGGACTCTTCATTAGGGACTGTAGTGGTAGAACAAGGGGTAACGGGTTAAAACTTAAACAGGGGAAGTTTAGACTGGATATAAGGAAGAAGTTCTTTATTGCAATGGTGGTGAAGCACTGGAATGAGTTGCCCAGGGAAGTTGTGAATGTTCTACCCTGACAGTGTTCAAGGCCAGGTTGGACAGAGCCTTGAGGGGCATGGTTTAGTATGAGATGTCCCTGCCCATGGCAGGGGGGTTGGAACTAGATGATCTTAAGGTCCTTTCCAACCCCAACTGTTCTATGATTCTATGACCTTTAAGATCATCGAGTACAGCCAAAACCTCTGACTCAACAAGCATCCCGCAGTACCGTACAATGATGTCCCTCCTGCATCTTTGCTCTTCATTATACCCAGCTTCTAAGTGTGAGCTCAAGACTGTTTACTTCTCCCCATCTCTCCAAGGAAAATGATTCACACATTTTCAGATTTATTTGAGCAAAATGAAATAAATGTGCTGCTTCAATTTTAACTGATGGAATGTTGCCAGGGTTTGTAATGAATCTGGCCTGTGTGATTGAAGTGGTCCAGGATCTCAAAAGCTCTGGGCACTGTTAATTTATACACACAGACATAACACACGCATACCTATTTCCCCCTAACTCCCTTTCTCTTGGGGATCCCTGAGTCACATGCTACTGCAGGTTGTTTTCTGATCTGGTTAAAATTAGCAAGTCTTTATTATTCAAGAAGAGGAAGGATTCCTATCAGAGCTGCTGCCATATTATTCTTGGATTTGCTGCAATGACCTATTATAATTTGGCTTTATTTTTTTTCTTTGTTTCCCTAAAAAATAGTAGCAAGGCTTGGTCCTGTCAATGCTGAATTTTAATGAACACTTCATGAAGATCACTGTATTAATCTATAGCTGGGCCATCATGGATGTTTTTTTTTCAGTGCAACTGGCATCTCTAAGGTTTCCATCTTTTATAGTAATGTTTTGTAACAAGTCGTCGTCAGATCTCTGCTGTGCAAGGCACTAGTTTTGCAAGCTTGAACAAAAGACACATTTCAAGCAGCTGTAAACCCCTTGTTTTAGTTATCAGAGCAGGTGGCAAAGGTCTTTCACACCAAAATCTGAGGGCATATAACTCAAGTGTGGTTATATGAAGTCAAGCCCCAGATTTGTTCAATTCACAAGCTGCGTGCATTTAAAATGAAAACAAAACCAGAAAAATGAGTTATGTTATAGTAAATATGGCCCATGTCAACTCAGCAGGAAGGTTTGGGTTAGATCCCAGGAGCCAACGGACCAAAATTGCCACGCCACTTGAGAACAGGCCTGTTCTGGTAGAAATACAGTCCCACTGCTGGAGCTCCACAGTTCCTAATGGGTCCAAACCGGAACTATAAATAAGCCACATCGCATATATAGACAAAGGCATAAAAGTTAATACCATCTCTAGCAATACCATACAGTACGTAGGTACCCTTGTGACCATGTTACATTTGCTACAGGACCCATCATTTTGAATGGTTTGACTTCTTTGCTTTTAAAGCCTCAAACGTAACATAGCATTGACAGGTAGAAATATGACATTTGCTATTTATCCATTTGTTTTCTTAAAAAGAGAAAGGACTGTTTGAACAGAATTAGATTTTTTCCCATTTTTCTCCCATTGCATACCAGAGACAAAAGTTGCAGGCTTTGATCTCAAAGATTTCTGAATAGTTTTGTTGGGGAGATATTTCTCCACACTGATTTAGTACTCACAGAGTGACATGGCAGGAATTGAGAACAGCTCTCCTGTTGAGAAAAGGCAGTGTCTGCTCAAACAATAAATTATAGCACAATGTAAAGTACAACACTTTTCTCTAAGTAAATGTGGGAGTGCAGAAGGAATTGACTTAGCCATGTAAGCTTCATATGTGAAATGCCTAAACTCCTTGGAAATATGCCTTTAGCTTGCTCTTCTATTATTTGCAGGGGGTTATCTTGAGTTTGATTTTCTGTTCCCTCATGCAGTTGTTGACAGCAGTAACACTGGTGTAAAATGTCACCAGATCAGAAGGCAGCCAGCATTCACCTTGCATTTGTATTCATAACTATACAAGGAAGAGGGCAATTACAGGTCAGACCCACTGAGATTCGCAGAGACTACTTTGTCGATGTGGGATGTTTATGTTCTGATGGAGTGTTTTATAACTGACTCAGAAAAATGTGCTGCAGCCTATTTGTTCTGGTTTCACATTTTGTGGATGTTTTTTTCCCCATCTCTGAGGATTCATACTCTAGATGAAATGACACTTATGTTTGTGGGGAGGAGAGAAATTCCTGTGGAGAAAGCCAGCTTAAGACCTAACCATAACTTAGGCTATCTTTAGAGTCTTTTTTGAGAAGTTGAGCTGGATTTAAGTGAGACATGTGTGTCCTGGGTTCAGCAGTAGCAGTAATTTTACTCCTTCTTAGTAGCTGGTGCAGTTCTGTGGTTTTGACTTTCAGTCTGGGAACAGCGCTGTTAACACCGATGTTTTGAGTTGTTGCTCAGTAATGTTTACTCTGACCAAGGACTTCCCGAGTCTCATGCTATGCCAGGGAGGAGGGGAAGCCGGGAGGAAGCAGAGACAGGACACCTGACCCAAACTACCCAAAGGGGTATTCCATACCACAGCACATCATGCCCAGTATATAAACTGGGTGCAGTTACCCGGAAAGGCTAGATCGCTGCTCGGGTCAGGCTGAGTATCGGTCGGCAGGTGGTGAGCGATTGTATTCTCTTCCCTCGTTATTACCCTTGTCATTATTATTGTTGGTTTTAGTACAGTCAGAAGAGCTAATACTGTGATGACAGCTTTGAAATCTCAGGAATTGGATAAAGAGAAGCGATAGTGATGAACTTCCAGCTAGTAAACAAAGAGTGCCTATTTCTGCAGAATGATCAGTTTCCAGATGTCCTGGGGCTTGCAGATAAAGTTGATTTACTCATTTTCCCTCACTTCACTAATAAAGCTCAACTACATCAGATTAGAGAATAGCCAGATTTCTTAAAGGGGCAGGAGGAGGGCTGGCATCACAGAACGCAAATGCTGACAGACATACTAATGACTTCTGCCTCCTCCTATAACCACCAAGCTGTCTTAAACAGCTCCCTTCCTCTGATGAAATCATACACTTTATCCTCTTTGGGTTAGTACAGTAATGCAAACAATTAATTTGCTATCTTGTTAGTGGAAATTTAATGCAATGATCTAAAAGAACTCTTAAATATTGTGATAAACTTTAGTGCCTCCAGAGCACTTCTCTCCATGGGACTCATTTCACATCCCATCCATTCTGTAAATGAGATGTGGAAATAGTTTAGTTCTTTTAATGTTTCTTGTGCTATTGGATTGCACAAAGTCAGCCCTACTGAAACTAATAATGCATCTTGCCATTATCATAGAATCATAGAATCAGCTAAGTTGGAAAAGACTTTTAAAATCATCAAGTCCAACCTTTACCCCAGGACTGCCAAGTCCACCACTAAACCATGTCACTAAGGGCCTCACCTAGTTTTTTAACACTTCCAGAGATAGTGATTCCACTACTTCCCTGGGAAGCCTGTTCCAATGCCTGACTGCCCTTTCGGTGAAGAAATTTTTCCTAATATCCATTCTAAACCACCCCTACTGCAGCTTTAGCCCATTTCCTCTTGTCCTATCACTTGTTACTTGGGAGAAGAGACCAGCCACCTCCTTGTTCCATCTGCCTTTAAGGTAGTTGTAAAGAGTGATAAGGTCCCTGCTGAGCCTTCTCTTCTCCGGACTAAACAGCCCCAGTTCCCTCAGCCATTCCTCCTAAGACGTGCTCTTGGCCCTTCAGCTTTGTTTCGCTTCTCTGGACCTGCTCCAACAACTCAATAGCTCTCCTGTAGTGAGCAGTCCAGAACTGAACAAAATATTTGAGATACAGACTCACCAGGGCCAAGTACAGGGGGATTATTACTTCCCTAGTCCTGCTGGCCACACTATTTCTGATACAAGCCAGGATGCTATTGGCCTTCTTGGCTACCTGGGCACACTGCTAGCCCATGCTCAGTTGGCTGTCAGTCAGGTCTCTCAGGTCCTTTTCCACTGGGTAGCTTTCCAGCCTGTAGTGTTGCATGGGGTTGTTGTGGCCCAAGTGCAGAAACTGGTACTTTGTCTTGTTGAACCTCATGCCACTGGTCACAGCTCATTCATCCAGCCTGTCTAGATCTGTCTGCAAAGCCTTCCTATTTTCCAGCAGATCAACACTCCCACCCAACTTGGTATCATCTGCAAATTCATTTAGGGTGCACTTGATCCCCTCATGCAGATCATCAATAAAGATATTAAAGAACACTGGCCCTAATACAGAATCCTGAAGGACACCACTAATGACCAATCGCCAACTAGATGTGACACCATTTACCACCACTCTTTAGGTTCTGCCATCCAGCCAGTTTTTAACCTAGCGAAGAATACACCTATCCAGCCATGAGCATCCAGTTTCTCCAGGAGAATGCTGTGGGAGACAGACAGTGCCAAATGCTTTACTAAAGTCCAAACAGGCAACGTCCACAGCCTTTCCCTCATCAACCAGGTGGGTCACCTTGTCAAACAGGTCAAACAGGACCTGCTATTCATGACCCCATGATGACTGGGCCTGATTCCCCAGTTTTCCTGCACATGCTGTGTGACTCAGGATGATCTGCTCCATGACCTTCCCCAGCACTGTGGTCAGGTTGTCAGGCCTGTAGTTTCCGAGGTCCTTCTTCCTGTCCTTTTTGTAGTGAGGCATCACGCTGGCCAACCCAATCCTCTGGGACCTGCCCACTAGACCAGAACTAGACTGCTGATAAATGGAGGGTGGCTTGGCAAACTCCTCTGCCAGCTCCTTCAGCACTCTTGGGTGGAACCCATCTGCCCCTATAGACTTGTGTATGTCTAAGTGGAGCAGGAAGTCATGAACCATTTCTTACTGGATTATGGGGACTTCAGTCAGCTCCGCAACTTGGTCATCCAGCTCAGGGGTCTGAGTACCATGAGGATGGCTGGTCTGACTATTAAAGAGTGAGGCAAAGGCAGCATACAATGACATGCAATGTTTGAAAACAACATAGCTGTTAGCGTTACTGATGAAAGACCTAAACCCAAGGAGGAAAGGCTAAGGAAGCACTATTTTGCTCATCATCAGGATGAGTCTCAAATCCCCATTGCCCCTCCAGCTAAGAGGATGATCAGCTGTAATTTGATGTTTCAAAAGGCCAGTCTCCTGCCTGTTTCAAGCCCATATTTGCAGTGAATTAGACTTCCTTGGAGATGGAATTGAGCTTTGACTTTTGGTTTTGCTTTGGGATTGCTTTTTCCTATACTGGTACAGGAAGAATCATGGATCTTCCATCTCATTCCCTTCCCTCCCCTCCTCTTCTGCATATTGCCATCATTAAAACAGAGGGGGTTCGAGTTAGGAGACTGAGGAATAAAGGGCATGCAGCCTCAGACATGGAAAATGATGTGTTTCTGGAAGCTCAGTCTGTCATGTACTCAAAGGTGAAAATTTAATGGACCTGGTGGAAGCAGTTCATATTCCAGGGCAGTACGGGACAGTAACCCCAAGGGGCTGTAAATGTGCTCCTCCAGACACCCCCTGTGTGCCCTTTCCAGTCCCCTAGCCCTTCAAACAGTGGTGCTTGGATTTGAAAATGTCATGGAAGAAACTACCAAATTTTGTTATGCATGGAAATGGTAAGCATGTGAAATGAGGATTTCCAGTAAAAGTTGGATCAAAGTAGTATAATATATTAGTTATATGCATGCAACATCCATCAATAAAGTTAAGAGAAAAACTCCAGGGTTTAAAAGACTAATTCAGAGTCAAAGGCTCCAGGATCCCAGGCCTTGTGAATATGGATTCAAGCTAAAAGGGCTTTCTAATGGGTTCAGTCAAAGTCTTTTCCTGCCCAGAGCCTGAAACTTTTGGTTGACGAGAAAGTTACAGCTTACAGTTGTTGTAGACTGATAGGATCAAGAGACACAAACTGATGGTGTTGGAGAAATTAAATTTGCCATTGAATATCTCAGCAAATGAATCATTTATAACAGTGGTGAAGAACTAAATTCTCTCACAGAGGGGGGAGGAGAGAAATTAAAAACTTTGACTGAAGTTAAATGAAAGAAGTGTTTGAGGGAGGATGGAAGAGCAAGATAAAGGGATCTTTTTTTTTAAAGGCACAAAAAGCCATTAGCTATGCTGAGGGGCCAATATAGAAACACTCGCAGCTTGGAGCAAGGAACTACATAAAGATGAGTAGTCCTACTGTGATGAGCTGTCACAGTGGCTGAGGATATGCTCACTGGGGAGAAAGGAAACAGAAGATAAATAGGATTTCTTTCTCAAGAACACAGCTGAGAAAAGACAGATGGGGAAATTTCAGTCCGTAAGTAATGAGAAAAGTCAAGGGTGATGTTTTGAGTTGTTCTTTTTCTTAACAACAGGGATGATCATTTTTAAATGTGGCAGACACAGCTGATACCCCAAAGGCAAATGGAGTTGGGAGCAGTTCATATTTATCACAGATTCAATGGGACAGACAGCTTTGGTAGGAGAGTGCTGGCATGAAACATAAGCAGAAGAATCAAGTTGCTTGTGGGGAATTACGAATGAGGCACAAGGGGTAGGCTGGTGTAATGATGGAGTAATTTTTCAGGCACATCCAGTGTATAAAAAGGGATGAAATATAAGAGAAGTTAGCAAGATAATTAGCAAAAAATCTTGCTGAACAAGTTTGACTAAGAGACCTCTGCTGAGAAAAAAACAGTACAATGTTCCTCCAGAAAGGGTAAGGCTTCATTTTTTCCTGTGTATGCATTCAGCAAAAGACAATATCTGCATGATGCACATATTCAGATGATATTTTTTACTTTCTAACCAAAATGTTATATTTGTGTTACACACTTAAAGTAGTCCGTACCATTTTCTTCTTTGTTTGTAATAACCTATGCCCCAATTCATACAATGATAAATACTCTGAGAATGACATGCATTTGAAGTAAAATCTCAGCATTTAATAGAAATCCCCGCATACCCTGCAATTTAGGAGACCATAACACAGGAGTTTTTTATTTTTAGAAGGTTTTGTGCTGGCTTTATTTTAATATCTGAGTCCATTCATCCCACTTGAATGATGATTTATCACTGAGTGCTTGCTTTATCAGCACCAGTGTCCTGGGCTTAGCAGTAGCAGTCATTTTTTTCTCCTTTTTAGTAGCTGGTGCAGCGCTTTTTTTTGACTTTCGGCCTGGGAACAGAGCTGATAACACCGGTGTTTTAATTACTGCTCCAATGTTTAGACTGGCCATAGGACTTTGTGAGTATCATGCTCTGCCAGGGAGGGGGGGAAGCCGGGAGAAAGCAGAGACAGGACACCTGACCTAAACTAGCCAAAGAGGTATTTCATACCACAGCACGTCATGTCCGGGAGGTAAGTGGGAGTTAACCGGAAGGGCACTTTCTGGCCGGTCGGGCTCCTTTCGACGGGTGGTATCGTATTCTCCTCCCTTGTTATTTCTCTTATAATTATTATTATTGGTGGTAGCAGTAGTGATTTGTGGTATACCTTAGTTACTGGACTGTTCTTATCTCAACCCGTGGGAGTTACATTCTTTCGATTCTCCTCCCCATCCCTCCAGGAGCGATGGTATATGGAAAATGTGGGATCTGAGCACAACGTGAATGATATGGAATAAGGGGTGGATACTATCCTGGGTTCTGCAGTAGCAGCCATATTTCTCTTTTATTCCATATCACAGCACGTCATGCCCAGAATGTAAACAGGGGGCAGTTACCTGGAAGTGCTGGATCACTGCTGGGGTCAGGCTGGGTATCAGATGGCAGGTGTTGAGCAGTTACATTCTCTCACCTCATTATTTCTCTTATTATTATTACTGGTTGTAGCAGAAGTGGTTTTTGTTATACCTCAGTTACTGGATTGTTCTTATCTCAACCCGTGTGAGTTACATTATTTTGATTCTCCTCCCCATAACTCCGGGAGCTGGGGGGAGGAAAGGGCAGGGGAGTGAGAGACCCAGATGCGTGGCTGAGTTGCAGACTGTATTTTCTTCAGCTGTGTTGTGGCTTAAGCCCAGAGAGGGAAGAAGAGAAAACACCACAACTGAATGTCAAAGAATCTTGTGGTTATGACTTGTCTGCCTACCAATAATGCTGTTCCTCATTTTCTGGTGTGTTCCTTGAAAAAATATCTGCCTGCATTGGTGGGTCTCAACAGTTCAAGTTTAGGTCAGATATATTAGAAATGGAAAAGCCATATTAGCTCACATAGACCATCCTTTCAGACGTCCCAATAGGTCAATCCATTCAGCCTTAAATGACTCGGTTTCTCCAACTTCCCTGGGTGTTGTGATTTACCTCCAGCTGGCAACTAAGTACCACACAGCTGTACCACCACTACTGGGAAGAAAATTAACTCTGTCTCAGTTGAAACCAGGGCACTGGGGACACTAATTCAAAGTCTGATAGGGCAGTGCTGCAGGTGCTTAATTTGAAAGAATTTTGTTCAAGCTACCAAGCATCTTCAGAAAAGAGCTTTTAAAGGACCCTCAACTGGGTGAGCAATGCACTAGGTGCTTTTGAAAGGTTATTTTAATATATGTGTATATATATGGATATACATATGCAAAAAATATGCACACGTATACGTAATACAAAAATTATGGGCTATTAAAAAACTAGTGCCGGGGAAGAACTTACACTTGTCTGAAATGTTTCTGGGGGGTCATTGCCCCAGTTCTGCTACAGGCTTCTCACTGCTTACAGTGGCAGATGAACAACTCCCTTAAGTAGAATTGAACATAAAATCATAGAATCATAGTTTAGGGTTGGAAAGGACCTTAAGATCATCTAGTTCCAAGCCCCCTGCCATGGGCAAGGACACCTCGCACTAAACCATGTCACCCAAGGCTCTGTCCAACCTGGCCTTGAACATCACCAGGGATGGAGCTTTCACAAGTTCCTTGGGCAACCCATTCCAGTGCCTCACCACCCTCACAGTAAAGAACTTCTTCCTTATATCTAATCTAAACTTCCCCTGTTTAAGTTTGAACCCATTACCTCTTGTCCTGCCACTAATGATGAGTCCCTCCCCAGCACTGGTATAGCCTCCCTTCAGATACTGGAAGGCTGCTATGAGGTCACCACGCAGCCTTCTCTACTCCAGGCTGAAGAGCCCCAACTTTCTCAGCCTGTTGTTATATGGGAGGTGCTCCAGGCCCCTTATCATCACTTGTAGCCCTCCTCTGGACTTGATTCAACATCTCCATGTCCTTTTTATGTTGAGGACACCAGAACTGTGCACGGTACTCCAAGTGAGGTCTCACGAGAACAGAGTAGAGGGGCAGGATCACCTCCTTAGACCTGTTGGTCACGCTCCTTTTGATGCAGCCCAGGATGCAGTCGGCTTTCTGGGCTGGGGGAGCACATTGCCAGTTCATGTTCCGTTTCTCATCATCCAACACCACCAAGGCCTTCTCCGCTGGGCTGAGAAGCCTTTTTTATGCTCTTTACATCATACAGTAAGATCTGTCTGTGGAAAGAGCTCTCCACAGCTATGATGAGCACCCTTCCAGACGCTGCATACCTGATTTTCTATTGTCTGTGTACGAGAATGATAGCTTTATTTATAATGGCACAGAAACCTCTCCTCCAGCTGTGACAGGAGACGTGCTCCTGCAACTGGGGAGATGCTGGAGAAAGAGGGAGGAGTGGGGTAGCTCTGGTATTGGCCTATTCAGAGAAACAGCCTTTTATGGTTTGTGCTGAAAACAGTTTAGCAATATTGCTGTGTAGCCCACATTACCTCTGCTGTTTGTCTTCCTCTTCAGGCACTTGGTGCTGTTATTCCCTTGTCCTGGCTCCAACATGCATTACTCGCTGGTCTCCTTTCAGTCTCTGTGGCTCTCTTCACCAACACAAGCTCCACTGGCTTTAAGAAATTCCCCTTACTGGCCATGGCAAAGGAACTGGCGGTAGCTCAGCTCCATTTTTTATCTGACCTTGAACCAATGTGCCACCTTCTCTCCAGAAATGTGCCCCTTGCTACTTGCCTACCAAGTGGCTAATTTATGCTGGAGCCATAGTGTCGTGGTTTAACACACCCAGACAGCTTGTCCACTCACTCCCCCCGCCCCTTCTTGCCCTCCCCTATACTCGGAGGGATGGAGAGGAGAATCAAAAAGAATGCAACTCCCACGGGTTGAGATAAGAACAGTTTAGTAACTAAGGTATAACACAAATCACTACTGCTACCACCAATAATAGTAATGATAAAGAAAATAACAAGGGAAGAGAATACAACACCCCATCACCAGGCGACCTATAACTTGCTCCCCCCAGCCCCACCAAGAACCGACCAATACCTCCTCCAACCCTGCAGTCCACTCTCCCTCTTCCGGGTAACTCCCAGTTACCTCCCGGGCATGACGTGCTGTGGTATGGAATACCTCTTTGGTCAGTTTGGGTCAGGTGTCCTGTCTCTGCTTCCTCCCGGCTTCCCCTCCCTCCCTGGCAGAGCACGAAGACTCACAAAGTCCTTGGCCAAACCAAAACATCACTGTTTTTCAGCTCTGTTCCCAGCTGAAAGTCAAAACACAGCACTGCACCAGCTACCAAGAAAGAGAAAAATGACTGCTACTACTGAACCCAGGACACATAGTAATCATTTAAAATTTAGAAAAGCTACTGCTCCCAAATATATGTTACCTTCCTCTGATAGTGACAGGGAGAGATGAAAGGGTTTGAGTATAAATATTATGCCACAAAGATTTTAATTAAAGACATCAGACATACATGTAGGCTAAGAGGGAAGGGAAATTAGAGAGACAACACGTGCACAGGATCTTGACATATTTCATGGGACTGAGGGCCAGAGCCCATAATTTATCCAGTACAGCATGGCAAATGGATCTGCCACCTGACCTGGTGTCATGGTTTAAGCCCAGCTGGTAACTCAAAACCATGCAGCTGCTCGCTCACTCACCCCCACATTTCTCCCCCTGCTCCCAGAGGGATAGGGAGGAGAATCAAAAAGATGTAACTCCCATGGGCTGAGATAAGAACAGTCCAGTAACTAAGGTATGAACACAGAACTACTACCACCACCACCTGTGGAGACAGTGTTCTCACAGGAGAATGGATAATTGGTACATAAATCCTGAAAGATACAGCAAGGCCATGAGAGGCCTGAGGAAGCCTAAACAACCAAGATAAGAAGAAGCTGGAATTAACTGAGTTAATGAGAACTGTGGACTGTTGGCAAGCTTTCGAGGTCAAGTTCTCACACCTGTGCTTAACCAATTATATGTTAGTCACTAAGGGTCTTCAAGACACATATCCAATCATAATATGCCAAATCACTGTAAGTGCATGTAAGAAATAGTATATAAGGGGTTAAGGCTTTGTAATAAATGGCTTTTGTCTGATCATATTGATCTCTGACTGGGTCCATATATTTTCTGTGGCAAATGGCGCTCGAACAGGGACCACCCCTCTTTTTCATATTGAAACTGAAGGAATTAAAGCGCGTGGCACTGAAGAAAGTGAAAAATGCAGAGCCGCAGGGACGTCGGCTGGGTTCGATCCGGCAGAACCAGGATCGGGAGGTAGGCGCCTTGGAACGGAGCCTTGTGAGCCCAGAAGACATTGCGCGGTTCAAATGGTACCTTTAACAGCCGACGGGGTCTGGAAGAGGGTTAGGATGGGCAATCAATTAAGAAGAAATGGTCATTCTTAAGGTCTTCCAGCATATCCTCTCAGTGAGAGGGATTAAATATGACGATAATCTGTCAAAAAGACTATTGCTCTGGAATAAAGAAAAATGGATGACCAAGGGGGTTAATGAAGCTTTTGATCTCGGGACTTGGGAAAAAATTGGGGCATGCCTGTGGGATGAAGTTACCTGTGGGTCTAAGGAGGCAAAGTCTCTTGTTGCCCCCTGGCTACTACTGAAATAGACTCTAGCTGCAATGAAGGCTGAGATACAGGCTGAAAAATCTGCTTTTACAGCTCTCTCTGACTCACCTTGACAACAGCAGGGCTCGGCACATACATTAGATTCAGCACCCGGGGCTACAGCCATGGTAGTGTCGTCTGTTTCGGGCATAAAACATTCTGGCCAAAAACCGGCGCGCTGTAAGGTACGAATGTTTGAGGACCTTGCTCCTTTCCCCTCTCCTGTGTGGACAACAGCTCCAGCTGATATTCGGGAGCCAGTAGCGTCTACTGAGCATCCGAAAAAAACTGATGTTAACCCTTTTCGTGCTGCTACTGCCCCTAAACATAATCTCCAAGATTTTTTGCTGGGGTGGGAGTCTCCTAAGGAGGAGAGTGTAACTCCGAATAAATACCCACTTCCACCACCTACACCACCGCTTGCATTGCTCCCACCGGAGCCGCAAAATGAGTGGAACTGGGGACAATGGACAAAATCAACATAAACAATTACAGGACTTGTGAGACCGTCTGGACAAATTGGGGGAGGAGAGGGAGCAAGCCCCAGAAAAAAAAAAAAAACAAAAACAACAAAAAATGGAATAAACAGATAAGATTAATCCTTGTAATGTGCCGTTACCACCGACTCCTACATCTAATAAAGATAATCCCAGTGCCATGAGATGGCGAGGCTGCATTCAGGGTTATTATAAATACTCAGGGACAGCCTGTCTGGACTCCTATGGACTGGAAAGCTATGAAAGAAATTAAGGGAGCAATTACTCAGTATGGGTTGTCTTCCCTATATACACAGCAAATGTTATATGCTTTCTTTTCTAGTACTGTTCTAACTCCAAATGATTGTCTCAGAGTGGCTGCGATTTTATTAACTCCTTCACAGCTCCTACACTTTAAAAGTGGGTTTGAGGAGCTTGCTGCAAGGGCTGCAGATGAGAATTCAAAATGTAATCCTCATCACCCTTTGCACGGTGTTTCATCTGAAATGTTACTGAGAAAGGGAAAATTTCACCCCGATGGAGTACAAGCTCGTATGAAAATTGAAGTTTTACAGCAAGCACAGGAATTGGCTTTAGCTGCTCTGAAAGCTGTGGCGGAAGCAGGAAAACCTAATCCTTCATATACATCAGTAAAGCAGGGACTTACTGAGCCATATATGCAATTTATTGACAGATTGAGAGAGGCTATTGAAAATAATATTGATTTGGCATCTAATGGTAAAGAATCGATGCTGATGTGTCTGGCTATGGAAAATGCTAAACCAGCTTGTAAGCGTATTTTGCTGGTTTTGCCAAAATCTGCTGGTCTTCAGGAAATGATGGATGCATGTTATAAAGTGGGCACAGCAGAGGAAAAGGCTGGATACATGGCTACTGCCTTCACTGCTGCTGTTAAACCCCTTCTACAACAAGGTTAGGGTGATCGTGGGGGTACTAAATGTCTGAGATGTTATAATTGTGGATGGATGGGACATTAAAAAAAAACAAACAGTGCACTGTAAAGAAAATTAGTTCAGCAACCAGTCCCCCTCAGGGTGGAGTTTACTGCTTTTGCAGATAAATGTATTAAATGTGACTAATTTGGACACAGGACAGTTGAATGTCGTTGCTTTGCAACCTGGTTTGCCTAGCCCTTCAGTGATACCTCAGGGTTGGGATTTAATAATAATTGATTTAAAACACTGTTTTTTCACAATTCCTCTACACCCAAACAATTGTGAAAAATTTGCTTTCTCTGTCCCAGCAATTAACAAAGGAGAGCCTGCTCAGCGATATGAATGGGTTGTTTTACCTCAAGGTATGAAATATTCTCCTGTTCTTTGTCAACTGTATGTTGCCTGGGCATTGCAACCGATCTGACAAAAACTGCAAAAAAGTGTAATCTATCACTATATGGATTATATCCTAATTGCAGGCAAAGATTTAAATAAGGACCATCTGCTCTGCCTGCTACAATCAGAATTAGCAAAACCAGGACTGGTACTTGCACCAGACAAGGTGCAATGTTAATCCCCTTGGAAATATCTGGGGTGGATCATTTCTGGAACTGAAATTAGGCCTCAAAAAGTTAAAATTACCACACAGATAAAAACCTTGTCTGACGTGCAGAAATTGATGGGTGATATTCAATTGAGCTGACAATAACATGACACGGCCAGTTTAGAGACAAGGATGCTGTCTGGGACAATGTCAAATGCTTTGCACAAGTCCAGGTAGATGATGTCAACTGCTTTGCCCCTGTCCACCAGTTCTGTAGCCTCACCATAGAAGGCCACCAAGTTGGTCAGGCATGATTTGCCCTTAGTGAAGCCATCTTGGCTGCCACCAACCACTTCATTGTTTTTCACATGCCAGCATGCCTTCCAGGAGAATCTGCTCCAAGATTTTGCCAGGCACAGAGGTGAGACTGACTGGTCTGTAATTCCCTGGGTCATCCATTTTCCCCTTCTTGAAAATGGGGGTTATATTTCCCTTTTTCCAGTCGTCGGGAACTTCACCTGACTGCCTCAGCCTTCTCCATATCCAGGGTAGCCAGTTCTCCTGATAGCTTCTGGAGAGGGCCCAGCTTGTTCAAGCCTTTCTTTTATTTTCAGTGTACCCTTCCTGTTATCTTTTGGTCCGTTGGCCTCCTGGGATCTGTCCCAAACCTCTCCCTGCTGAGTTGACATGGGCCATATTTACTATATCAGAACTCATTTTCCTGGTTTTGCTTTCTTTTTAAATGCACACAACTTGTGAATTGAACAAATCTGGGGTCTGACTTCATATAACCACACTTGAGTTATATGCCTTCAGATTTTGCTGGCTGTCAGCAACCGCCTCGTTGTTTTTCATATGCCTTAGCATGCTTTCCAGGAGAATCTGCTCCAAGATTTTGCCAGACACAGAGGTGAGACTGACTGGTCCCTAGTCTGTTTTTTATTTGCTACATACCTATAGAATCCCTTCCTGTTATCTTTCACATCCCAAGCCAAGTTTAATTCTAACTGGGCCTTAGCTTTCCTAACCTGGTCCCGAGCTTCCTGGACAACATCCCTGTATTCCTCACAGGCCGCCTGTCCTTGCTTCCACCTTTTATAAGACTCTTTTTTCATTTGAATTTTCCTCAGCAGCTCCTTATCCATCCAAGGAGGTCTCCTGGCCCTCCTGCTGCACTTTCTTCTAGTTGGGATGTAACACTCCTGAGCTTGTAGCAGGTGATCCTTGAAGATCAACCAAGAGCCCTGGGCCCCCCTGCCCTCTAGGGCTATATCCCATGGAACCTTACTAAGCAGGTTCCTGAAGAGGCCAAAGATCACTTTTTTTTTTTTTCTTCCAATTTTGTAGACAAATGAGGACATACCTCAGATGTCTCATCTAAGTAATGTGTGCAATGATATTTTTTCCCTTTGTAATGTACTTTGAGATTCTTCAGAATATGTGCTACATGAGGATTAGACATTCTTACAGCATTATATATATTTTTTGTGGGGGAGTAGGGAATGAATGCCCACATTGCTGTAAACTTAAAAAAAAGGAATAATTCAGCAGAAAAAAAAGTAGGGAAAATGGATCAAGAATTCTGTGCAAAACGTAGCTGGATGTGATGGATGAAGGTTTAGCTACTTTTTATAGTGACAGATAAGTAATGAGGTTGAACTGCTGCAATACTGTCTGGAAATAGAAAAGATGGCATTCTTGATAGGCTCAAATTCATTCTTAATAGGTCAGACAGTCTGCTGAAACTGTGGAATAATAAAACTAGTACTTTTATTATGACCTCCATCTAAAGCACACTAAACACTCCGGGAAGGTATGTGGATGTTTCTAAATCTATGCTTTGGTTAGACAGTTTGGGAAAAGTAATTTGCACAGGGTTTGAGGGTCAGGCTCTGGTATGGTTGGTATAAAACCAAACCAAATGAGGTTCCAGCTCTGTCTCCCAGGTGTTTAACAATTTCACCGTCCATTTAAGCCAGTTCCTCAAAAGCTAAATGTGCTAAAGAACATATATGGAAAAATGCAATAATAATAGTAATTATTAGTAGTATTTGGAAAAGCGCATGCGGGTGTGTGTATGCGCGCAGGTACATGCATATCTTCTTACGCTGATTCTGATGACAGAGTTCTTAGGTCATCGTATCATCCAAACTGTGGGTGGGCACCATTTATAACAGCATATTCTGCTGTGGACATGTTTTGATGGCGTGGCTTCGCGAGCAAAGATTTGGGAAGGGCTTTACTACAGGCACGATGACCAAGGGCATGCGGGATAGGCAAATCTGTTTGGAAAAAAAGCGTGCTTAGGCAATCAGGAAGTGTCCGACCAGGACTGTCATCTCCTGGGGCAACCTCGTGCAACCCATGCCCTGGTCTGCCCGCATGCAAGGTTGGATCTGCAGCTTCCAGTGCACCTTGTCACCTGCCGTTTCGGCCCTCACCTGTCCATACAGACAAGTGAGAGTAAGCCCTTCCAGCCTGCGCAGTGGACTTTTTAGGTGAGGCGCAGTGTGCACGGAACTGGCCCCACCCTTTACACCTGAGGTTTAACTGCCATGGCCTAGCTAGCTAGGACGGTGACAGCAAAGTCTTCAGGTCGTAGGTTTTGTAAGAGTGTCCTTCTCTTAGATGGAAGACCTTGCAAGGCTAGATGAGCTCCATCTGCCCGGGTTTGAAGATAGGAGTTTTCCTTCTCCTATGAGGAAGGCTTGTCTTTGCTAACAAAGATTCAGGAAGGGCTTTACCCATGTATTCTGAGCAAGACTGTCATCTCCTGGGTAGTGATAACAAGATGCGTTAAAGTTGCAGAGTTCTTCCTTCAGAAGGAGTATTCAGTTTGAAGTAGAAAAAACTAAGCACACAGTTGCAATAAATATGAGGTGAAGAGAGTACTGCAAGATAAAGATAACTGAGCCAAAGACCAGGAGAGATGTTTATACTTAAGGATGGCTCTTGTTCATGTCCATTATGAAAAAGCTTGAAAGACATAAAATTGGCAGAAACCCTGTTGTTACTAGGTGTATCTGGAAGCTTATCATAGAAAATTTATCTATCTGCATGATATGATAAACTCCATCTAGCATCTATATATAGCCATGGGAGTTTTTATATTAAGATATTATCAAGGATATTCTTTTGCTTTGGCTGTAGTAGATGGAGCCCTATGAAAGTAGAAACCTGGGCTGTCATTTCTGTTATTTGATTATGCAGTGCAAGGTGCAATAGGCTCCTCGTGTCCGGTAATATAAATAATGTCAATCGAATAAAGAGAAGACAGACACTTGTGACAAATGAGTATTTCTAATACGTTTAGTTTTCATATAGCCTCTTGCATTTTTGTCAGTGATTTGGGTAACTGCCCTCCTCAGTGCCCAGTTTCTATCTGCAAATGCCCATTTCATCATATGCAGAGTTTTAGTGTGGTTATTGATATGGAAGTAAAAAAAGGTGAAGCCCATTCAAATTTATCTCAGATGATGACTGTAACTTGTTGAATATTGCAACACACATACTGCAATGCCATGAAGCCCAAATCAGAGACCGGAAACCTTTTTTTTGGAGGTAGTATAAAGACAACAAAAAAGTGCTTCTTGGTTATTGGAAACCAAGCACTGAAGGTAATTTTTTTCCTCTCCAACCCGTGTATGTCCTGTTGCAGTAGGAAAGAAACAAGGTGTGACGAAAGGTGGCAGAGTGCTAATTGAAAACCAGTGCTTAAAAGACACTGTTATAAATCATGAAAGAGTAGGTCTGCTCCCATCTCTGTTCCATCTCTGCTCTAGAGCTGAGTCAGATACTTGTACTCTCTGACCTTTAGTTTCTCTGCTCTTGATGGGTATGTAGCCATATTTATTTAAAGAGATGCAGAGACATAATTTATTAATATTTGAAACATTCTTTGAGATCACTGGGAAGCTGGGGTATGGAAAGACTGGTCTTATTAAATAATGTCCTTGTTCAAGACAAAAATGAAGCAGTTTTTCTACAAGGTGGGTAGAAGTTTGTACAAAGATCTTTATTTTTTGAAAGGGAAAAAAGGTAGACCACTTGGCCTTCAGACCTGGAGATCTGAAACTGCATCAGCACTTCCAGAGAGGAAATACAGCAATCTCTTCAAAGTAGCAGAGGGAAATGCAGTATTAGCCAAGGGTCAATTGGAACAAGCACCGTTTGCACTGTGGTAGTTATAATTATTAAAACAAGGGACATGGGGAAGAGATGAATTCTTAATCTTTTTCTCTCTTAAGACCTCTATGGAGGAAACGTTTTAGACAAAAGTTACTGGGCTCAACAAGAGAGTAATGGTAAAAATTAAAGCTCTATGATGTATAAAAGATAGATGATCTACTAGTCCCTCTACGTGTGTGATTCATCTCGCACAACATTTGATGTCTAAAATTAGATGCCTAAGGTGGAACCGGTCACCCTGGACTCCCTTTTTAGTCATCCATTCAGCCAGTCTTTGATTCACCTCACTGTCCAGTCATCTAACCCACATTTCCTAAGCTTACCTACGAGGATGTTATGGGAGAGAGTGTCAAAAGCCTTGCTGAAGTGAAGGTAGAAAACATCCACTGCTCTCCCCTCATCGACCCACCTTGCCATGTCGTCATAGAAGGCTATCAGATTGGTCAAGCCTATCAGATTGGTCAAGAAAGATGTCAAGCAAAGATGGGAGTAACATTCGCTACCCTTGTAACCATCTAGATAAGAGCAAAGCCAGGCCTGAATTAATGCCTGCTTTAACTTAAGCTTATACTCAAAAGTACTCCACACAATGCTAATAGCAGACCTTTAGTGCATAGCAAAAGGTCAACCTGAGATTTTCAAGACTGAATGAATAAATCTCGTGGCACCAAGGGTAAGTGGAAAATGCTACGGTCACCTGCCTTCTGAAAAATCAGACTGTTTTGGTCCTTCGCAAGGAGTTCCTAAGAACTTGAGAAGCGCCAGGTGATTTGTTCCTCTTGAAAAAGCTTTCTCTTCAGATTCTGCTTTCTAGACATGCATGAAAACAAGTTACTGGAGAAGAAAACCCTTTGAGAGGAAGAAAAAAAAAAAGAGATTTCTAGTTCCAACACATGAATGGAAGTGTTCAAGGCCAGGTTGGATGAGGCTTTGAGCAACCTGGTCTCACGGAAGGCGTCCCTGCCCATGGCAGAGGGTTTTGGAACTAGATGATCTTTAAGGACCCTTCCAACCCAAACCATTCTATGATTCTATGAATAAATAATCCTGTCTCAGCTCATCCTTTTGCTCAAAACTGAGCATTTCCTCTTGTTTCCCAATGGGACAGCTGCAAACTGCCTACTTGAAGGCTCTAATCAGAACTATAGGTTGGAGATATTTCATGTATTTTTATGAGTGCACTGAGCTTTCCTGGGCTAGCATTGCTGTGTAAATAAAAGTTGCCAAGCAAGGAAGACACCGGGTTCAGGGGAATGTAACTCTGGGCTGATGGCATACAGGCTGAGCTGTCATTGACATGAGATGTGGTCATTCATAGGAGGAGCCTGTGGTCAAGTCAAGTCAGTTCGTAATTTCAAGAGTCTGAAATGGTTTAAGGAAGTCCTTTAGGTCCTCAGTGACTCCAACCAGGGAAGAGGGATCACAAACCAGCGTATGACACTTGCTGGTAATACAAACAACAATAGTGTCTTCTGATAAACCCCGTTGAATCTAGTTCAAAACTGATGTCGGAGCTTTAATTCCAATTAAAATACTAATGGAAAACATGTCAGCAGGAACTAACATAAAATTAATCACTATCATGCCAGACAAGGGGATCTTCCAGAGCAGACTGTTAAATTTATCACTCCCAGAGTTCATTTCTTCCTCAGCTCTCTCAGTCTTCAATAGCACAAAGCCCAAACATCACCACACTCACAAGAGTGATGATAATTTGTTAGACATTGAAAGAGAGGCAGGAATTACAACAAAGCTGCAGGAGGACTACCTGAGAGAAAGACAGTGTGAGGTGGGAGTGGGTTAATTAAAAGCAAAACATCGCCTGTATGTGTCCATTCGCTGAACATAAATCACAGACTGGTGCAAGTCTCGTGCAAATCAGAAGGACCTTAACCGAAACTACCGGAGGTCCCTCCAGATTTGCACTCTCATTGCCATGTAGCTCTGTCTTCCCTGATATATTTTTGTAATGTTTTCAGTACAGAGGAACTGGAGTTCAGGCTTTTGCATTATAATTGTTTTGAGAATACCTATCTAAAGCACTTATCCTTAAGGAAAAGACGAAACAATGCACTCAGATTATTGCAGTGTCCAAAGTTGTTCACATGGTTGCAAATCATAATATTTCATGCAGTCCTGGTAAAGCATCATGATTTGCTAAGTAGTTTATAAATTCCAAATCTATTCCAAATTAATATTACCACCAGCTCAATTGCTGCAACTCCTGGGACAGGAGTTTTTCCACAGCTGAAATGATGGAAGGGGTGAGATTGTCTTCAAGCTGATGACTCACACTTCATCCGTTGTTGGTGCCGCTGCTTCCCTCCAGTTCATTGTTGCCAATGAGTTGGCATATGATGACGGCGTACTCCGTGTAAATTTCTGCCACATGGGTCGTGTACATTCAACTTAATCTGGATCTACGCGTGGCTCCCCGGCATCCGAATCAGGGAGCGACGATCTATCCAGCTCCACACTTGTACAGGCCCACAACTCGGCTATTAACACTAAGTGCCCTGTTGCTCGAGAGGGAAGATATAGGAGGTACACGCAACATGGCACCCTAAGGTTTGACCTGCAGGATCATGGAGAAGACATGAGAAAGTGGGATAAAAAACCTACCTCAGCTTGGGAGGAAAGAGTGTGTGAACTGAAAAGGAAAACAACGGTCAGTGATGGTCCTCCCAAGAAAGTTGCTGCTCCCATCTCTGGTGGGCAGTTTCCCAGGAGGAGTGGAAGAGCTGTGTTTACTCTGACTCCTATGAAAAGGAATTCTAATCCCTTTGTACAAGGAGCAAGTGAAGAATCTTATGATCGCTATTAGAGGGGCCCTGCCTCCAGCCTGGTGGAGGAGAGGGACAACCAGTTTTACTGGACTGAGTGGATGAGGTTGCCTGGCATAAAAGTCCCACAGGAGTATAAGGATCTAGTAGACACCGGTGCTCAGTGTACCCTAATGCCAGGAAGCTATAAAGGGGTAGAACCCATTTGTATTACTTCAGTGACAGGAGGATCCCAACAGATGACTGTACTGGAGGCTGAAATCTGCTTGAGCACCCACCCAATCATGACTGGTCCAGAGGCACCATGAATCCTTGGCATAGACTATCTCAGGAGAGGGTGCTTCAAAGACCCAAAAGGGTATTGATGGGCTTTTGGTGTTGCTGATTTGGAGAAGGAGGAAATTAAGCTGTTATGCACCTTGCCTGGTCTCTCAGAGGAACCTTCTGTTGTGGGGTTGCTGAAGGTTGAAGAACAAGTGGCAGTTGCGACCACAACAGTGCACCGGCGGCAGTAGCGCACCAACCGAGATTCCCTGATTCCCATCCATAAGCTGATACGTAGACTGGAGAGCCAAGGAGTGAACAACAGGACCCGCTCACCCTTTAATAGACCCAGGTGGCCAGCGCTGAAGTCTAACGGAAAGTGGAGACTAACAGTAGACTATCGTGGCCTGAATGAAGTCACACCACCATTGAGTGCTGCCATACTGGACATGCTAAAACTTCAGTATGAACTGGAGTCAAAGGCAGCCAAGTGGGATGCCATAACTGATATTGCCAATGCATTTTTCTCAATTCGTTTGGCAGCAGAGTGCAGGCCACAATTTACTTTCACATGGAGGGGCACCCAGTACACTTGGAATCGACTGCCCCAGTTACGGAAACACAGCCCTACCATCTGCCATGGACTGATCCAAACTGTACCGGAACAGGGGCAAGCTCCAGAACATCTGTAACACTTTGATGACGGCATTGTGAAGGGCAATAGAGTGGATGAAGTTTTAGAGAAAGGGAGGAAAATAATCCAAATCCTTGTGAAGGGAGATTTTGCCATAAAACAAAGTAAAGTCAAGGGACCTGCGCAGGAGATTCAGTTTCTGGGAATAAAATGGCGAGATGCACATCACCGGATCCCCACAGATGCGATCAGCAAGATAACAGCAATGTCTCCACCAACGAATAAGAAAGCCTGACCCGCAGTGATCTGGGACTTCCGGGTGACTCTCCTCAGTTTATATACCAAATATGATGTGCTGTGGCATTCAATACCCCTTTGGCTAGTTTGGGTCAGGTGTCCTGTCTCTGCTCCCTCCCAGCTTCTTGTGCCCCTCCTCACTGGCAGAGCATAAGAGACTGAAAAGTCCTTGATCTGGATAAGCGCTACTTAGGGACAACTAAAAAAAACATCCGTGTGTTATCACCATTATTCTCAGACTAAAGCCAAAACACAGCACTGTACCAGCTACTAGGAAGAAAATTAACTCTATCCCAGATGACATCAGTACAGTATTCTCCCATTATTCCATACCATTCATGTCATGCTAGGTCTCACACTTCCCACCATCACCTTTCCTGTCTTTTGAGACATATATATGCACACACACACAAAGTATTCTCTTAGTCTATGGTCCATCCCTACAAAAGTTCATTGAGTTAATTCAGTCCATCACTTGGGGCTGCATTTGTCATAACAGTCTCTCCGAGCAGGAAAGAGAGATGGTGTGTGTTTTTTTTATAGATGCATGCTGAAGCTCATATCGATTCCATCATGGCTACACTTGTATATTATTATGTGGTGATCAAAAGAAAGTCCTTCACCCAGGTCAGTAACATCAGTGCAGTCTCCATTGTAAAACAGAGCCCATTGAATGCCAAAAGGCTTAGCAAAACTCTCTTTCTCAGTCTCAAAACTGAAAGGAAATTCAGGGTATCGAAAAAATAATAGGAAATAGAGAAAACACTACAGGGCATAACAGTGCAATGATAGGTAGAGAGACATCAAGACTATCTACATCTTTCCCATTCTTCCATGTTTCTGCAGTAATCCAGAAGTCGGGATGGGTATCTGCCTGGGTATTGGTCAGTGGGTGGTGAGCAACTGTACTGCGCATCACTTGTGTTTATTGTTGTTTTTTTTTGCTTTCGCCTTTTAGTTTTATACCCATGGGATTTACATTCTTTCGATTCTCCTCCCCATCCCTCCTGACTTGTCTCTTGAGGCAAGGATGCATAATGGGCAGGGCTGCACTCGGTGTGCCCTGGTGGAGGACCTCCTGCAGCAAGTGGCTGAGCTGCGGGAGACTGCCAGTAGGCTAAAAGATGTCAGGGAAGCTGATAGGGAGCTGGACTGCTTGCTCCAGGCCCAAACTGTGCAAAGGGCCACAAGCATCCACCTTAGCGCATACAGAAAAGGAGGGTGTTAACCCAGGAATCTGGGAGCCAGTAACAGAAAAAAAAAGAAAAAAAAAAAAAAGAAAGCCACAACAAAAAAAGGAGGAGGAGAATTAAAACCAAAGGGCTTCCTCCAGAATCCAATGTCCCCACCCAGAACCGCTTTGCTGTTCTGCAGGGAGTTAATGAGGAAGCGCACACTGCAACAAATGAACAACCAGCTGATGCACCAGTAAAGAAGACTACTACTAGTGCCTCCAGGAAAAAGCTGCACGTCATAGTAGAAAGTGACTCACAGAGGCACCCATCTGTTGGCCTGACCCGATCTCAAGGGAGGCCTACCAGGGGCTAGGATCAGGGATGTTGCTGAGAGGCTACCTGGTAAGTCCCTTGTAAGTCCCACTGGCTCTTACCCACTTCTAGTGGTCCATGTGAGTGCTAGTGACATAGACAGCAGTAGCCTGGGAATCATTAAGAAGGACTACAGAGCCCTGGGAAAGGTGGTTAGGGACTCTGGGGCTCAGATAGTTTTTTCATCGCTCCTCCAGATTAAAGGGGAGGACCTTGAAAAGGTTAGGCAGATTTGGCAGGTTAATAAATGGTTAGAATGGTGGTGCCATAGTCAGGTGTTTGGTTATTTAGAATATGGGACTCGATTTGGGAGGCCAGGTCTAGTGGAGACTGGTGGAGCTGGTATGACAAAGGGAAGAGCTGCTTTGGTAAGAGACTTGACAGGCTGGTCAAGGCAGCTTTAAACTAGATGCGTTGGGGGAGGGGGGCATCGATCCATCCCAACACTCCCAGTCAGTTGCCAGCACCTGTAATAAGTGCTTGGAGCAATGCAGAGCTACTTCACCCGCTCAGCAGCAGCTGCACATTTTCCCTTATCATCTTCCTTGTGCTGCTGATTTACTTGTGTGTAGAAGCCCTTTTTGTTGTCCTTGATGTCTTCTGCCAGATTTAATTCGAAATGGGCCTTGGCCTTCCTTGTCACATCCCTGCATACCCTGACGATGTACTCACTTTGCCATGTCATCATAGAAGGCTATCAGACTGGTCAAGCAAGATTTACCCTTGGTGAATCCATGCTGACTACCCCTGGTGACCTTGTTCTTTGTTCTTGGTGATGATGTCCAGAATGACCTGTTCCATCACTTTTCCAGGGATGGAGGCGAGGCTGACTGGCAGGTAGTTTCCTTGCTCCTCCTTCTCACCCTTTTTGAAGATGGGAGTAACGCTGGCCTTCCTCCAGTCATCAGGACCATCTCCCATTATCCACCATTTTTCAAAGATGACGGAGAGCAGCAGAGCAAAAGCATCTCCCAGCTCCCTCAGTACCCATGGGTGCATCCCATCGGGGCCCATGGATTTCTACAGTGAGATCACAGAATCATTAGGGTTGGAAGGGACCTCTGGAGATCATGTAGTCCAACCCCCATGCCAAGGTAGGGCCACCTACAGCAGGTTAAACAGGAACGTGTCCAGGCAGGTTTTGAATGTCTCCAGAGAGGGAGACTCAACGACACTCCTGGAACAGCCCCTTCCAGTGCTCTTCCACCCTCAACATAAAGAAGTCCTTCCTCACGTTGAGGTGAACCTTCTTGTGTTTTAGTTTATGGCCATTGCTCCTTCTCCTGTCGCTGGACACCACTGAAAAGAGTCTGGCACCACCTTCTTGGCACTCGCCTCTGAGATATTTCTATGCATTAATGAGATCCCCTCTCAGTCCTCTCTTCTCTAGAATAAACAGGCCCAGCTCCTGCAGTCTGTCCTCATAAAAGAGATGCTCCAGGCCCCTAATCATTCAAGGATCAAGCTCAGGAGTGTTACGTCCTGACAAGAAGGAAATGGGGCAAGAAGGCCAGGAAGTCTCCGTGGTTGGATAAATAGGTGCTGAGCAAACTCGGAATGAGAAAAGAAAATTATAGATGGCAGAAGCAAGGACAGGCGGCCTGGCAGGAATACACAGACTTTGTCTTTTAAGCTAGTGTTGTGGTTTAAACACAGTCAGACATAAATCACGAAGTCGCTCTCTCACTCTCCCCCCCCTTTCGCCCTCCCCCTGCTTCCAGAGGGATGGGGAGGAGAATCAAAAGAATGCGACTCCCACGGGTTGAGATAAGAACAGTTTAGTAACTAAGGTATAACACAGATCACCACTGCTACCACCAATAATAATAATGATAAAGGAAATAACAAGGGAAGAGAATACAACACCTCACCATCCGCCGACCGATAGCTCGCCCCACCCCGCCCAACAAAGCACCGACCGATACCTAGTTCAATCCCGCAGTGAACCAGCTCTTCCGTGTAACAATCAGTTACATCCTGGGCATGATGTGCTGTGGTATGGAATACTTCTTTGGTCAGTTTGGGTCAGGTATCCTGTCTCTGCTTCCTCCAGGCTTCCCCTCCTCCCTGGCAGAGCATGAGACTCACAAAGTCCTTGGCCAGACCAAACATTTGAGCAGTAACTAAAAACACTGGTGCTATCAGCACCATTCCCAGGCCGAAAGTCAAAATCACAACACTGCACCAGCTACTAAGAAGAAGAAAAAAAGACTGCTACTGCTGAACCCAGGACAGTATACACCCCTTATTCCATACCACTCACATCATGCTCAGATCCCACATTTTCAATATACCATCACTCTTAGTGCACTCTTATCTTACTGCATGGACCAGTCCCTATAAAGCTGATGAGTCCATTTGGTCCATGATGTCAGGCTCCACCTCTTGTAACAGTCTTTCAGAGCAGGAGTGACTGTATGCAGTGTTCACACTCGCGAATAACCTGGGCAATGGTGACCATTGCTAAGTCCACTCCTCGATCATGAGTCCATCCATATGTTGCATCTCTGCCCTGATGGCCTGAAGTGTCATGGGCCCACCAGGCTCAAAATAATTCACCCTCCCCTTCAGCGGTTTCTGCAACTTGTCATCAGGGACTCCGTACAGCTGCCTTCCATCTCCAATGCTTCCAAAGAACCGAAGGGGCCCAGTGGACTAGATACTCACCCATACTGTCCCACACACCCTGCCACTCATGACTGCCCACCCTTGGGGAAGATCTCTTGGTCCTCCCATATTGTCATCTAACCCCAGACATGACCCAAACCCTACTCTTCTTAAATTTTGAGATCAGACAAAATGGTCATGGGTAAAACACACTCTGTATATGTGCCAACATGCTGATCCCCATCACAATCAGCAGGTGGATCCCAAGGGTACCCAAAGGCCATTCAAAACCTTCAGAACTCTCAAATGATGCTGCTGTACTTGTCACTGGGGCTGGTGTAGCCTCTGTGCTTGCCAGCTCTCCCTCTTCCTCCTCTGCCTTGCTGGGAAATGCTGAGTAGTCTCCTGCATTCTCCACTTGTCCCAGATGCTCGAGGCTGGACCCAGCTGAGGCTCCCAAAGGTGGTATCTTGCTGTCCGCATCCTCCTGGGGCTCAGGCTCGGGGGGCTCGGTGAGCAACTGCCAGGGGATGCTCTCGGTTGCCACAGGACTAGGCTCGGCCGTGGAGCTTGGCTTGTCCGCCTCCTCCTCCCCAGCCTCTGGCCCCGCTCCCACTGCCACTTGGTCCTCGGGGCCACTCTCCCAGGGCCGCCCCCCCTTGGCTCCCTGCAGCCTCACAAAGTTGGAGGCGAGGACGAGGGCCAGGACGATGAAGAGCAGTGGAGCTAGATGATCGTAAGGTCTTTTCCAACCCTAACCATTCTATGATTCTACGATTTATGGGAGTTAAGTCTCTCCAGCCTAACCCTACACCAACCCTCTATGACCAGGGTGAAGTCTTCCTTTTTCTGGCCTTCTTCTCTGTCCTGGTTTCAGCAGTAGCAGTCATTTTTCTCCTTCTTGGTAGCTGGCACAGTGCTGTGTTTTGACTTTCAGCCTGGGAACAGAGCTGATAACACTGATGTTTTGGTCTGGCCAAGGACTTTGTGAGCCTCATGCTCTGCCAGGGAGGAGGGGAAGCCGGGAGGAAGCAGAGACAGGACACCTGACCCAAGCTAGCCAAAGAGGTATTCCATACCACAGCACGTCATGCCCAGGATGTAACAGAGAGTTACCCGGAAGAGCTAGGACTGCAGGGATGGAGGAGGTATCGGTCGATGTTTGGTCAGGCTGGGGGCCGAGTTATCGGTCGAGTGGTGCTGAGGTGCTGTATTCTCTTCCCTTGTTATTTCCTTTATCATTATTTGGTGGTAGCAGTGGTGATCTGTGTTATACCTTAGTTACTACACTGTTCTTATCTCAACCCGTGGGAGTTGCATTGTCTTCAAGACATGTATCCCATCATAATATGCCAAATCACTGTAAGTGCATGTAAGCAATAGTATATAAGGAGTTAAGGCTTTGCAATAAACAGCTTTTGTCTGATCATATTGATCTCTGACTGAGTCCATGTATTTTCTGCTGCGCTCAGCAGCATAGACTGAGGCATTCTGAAGGCATTCAGTAATTCTGCTTTCTCTTTATCTTCCACTACCAGGACACCCATCTTCCTTGTGCTGCTGATTTACTTGTGTGTAGAAGCCCTTCTTGTTGTCCTTAATGTCCTCTGCCAGATTTAATTCGAAATGGGCCTTGGCCTTCTTTGTCACATCCCTGCATACCCTGACGATGTTCCTATGTTCCTTCTACTTGGTCTGATGCTTCAGCACACTTTCAGATTACTAATTTGGAAATAATGATGTGAGCATCTGTGCACCGTAAGTTTCTGCTGTGATTTTTAAAAGCCTATAGTGCTTTGCATTGAAAGAATTCTTGTAGTCTTCCTTTACTATAGGAATTGCAACGTTACCATGAATGCTTTTTTTTTTTTTTTTCCCCGCCGGTGTGCTAAATATAAAATATAAATGGTTTATCCACTGAGATCACTCTTTCTATTAGAGGCAAACAATTAGCTTATAAATTGAGACCTTAAATGTCAGGGAGATGCTGCATTCACATCAAAACAGGCATTTGAAGAAGCTCATAAAAGCTGTGAGCTCCAGTCAGCTCATCATTCTTTTAATATTCACTTCAGTTAGCAGTTACTGACCGCCAGATTAATTCTGTCAGAGAATCCTGATTTCAAAGCCTGCCCCATTTGCAAAGTCTACAGGATGAGTGGAAATTCAGAAGCTTTATACTCCCAGTATAAAAAAAAAGTGATCCCTCTCCCCTCCATAAACTTCTGGATTACTGCAGAAACATGGAAGAATGGGAAAGATGTAGATAGCCCTGATGTCTCTCTTCCTATCCTTGCACATTTATGCCCTGTAGTGTTTTCTCTATTTCCTATTATTTTTTTGATACCCTGAATTTCCTTTCGTTTCATCCCTTTCCTCCTACTTGTGTTGTGAAAAGCCAACCATCTCTTCAGCTGTTGATATCACAGTTTCGAGACTGAGAAAGAGAGTTTTGCTAAGCCTTTTGGCATTCAATGGGCTCTGTTTTACAATGGAGACTGCATCTATGTTACTGACTACACCTGTACTTGAATAAAAAAATAGCTTTTTGGCCATGGCAGGGCAGTTGGAACTAGATTATCTTAAGTTCCTTTCCAACTATTCTATGATTCTGTGATTCTATGTTTAAACAATACTTTGATTCCCTGACTCATTTGGTCTTCAGACTCCCATCAGGACATGGCTAGAAGTGCTCATGACTAACAAAACCAGTGGTGTAGTTCTGCTGTGTCTGCACATGATTTCAGAGGCAGTCTTCCCCGTTAATTCTTACTAGGGTCCACTCTTCTCTTCTAAACACACAGAAACTGGAGAGTCTCACTTGTGTATTTTTGGGCTGCTCAGAAACAAGCCATTTATATGCTGAGACAATGAAGTATGTGTTTTGTTTTTCATTAAACTTCATTACTTACTTTTTACTTCTTTTTAGACATGCATGTTTTATGCTGGAAACACCAAATTTAGCTTCAATATTTTTTTATTTTTTAATTTTTTTTTTACATTTTTAGTTGGAAGGCATTTTGTATCCAGAAACCTAATGTGAAGTATAGTACTTTTTACCAGCAGCAAGCCCTAGGAGGTTTTCTGCAGGACCAGCTGCTGCAGTTATTAACTTGTATTGATATATTCCTAAGAAAAACATTGCCTGTTTGGTTTTTTTGTGTGTTTTTGGTGGCTTTTTTTTTTTTTTTTAGAGTCATGGCACAGTAAAGAGATGTTAATTTTGATGTTTTCTGAAGCTTCTAGTTTGCACAAGGGGGAGAGGGGTAGCCCATTGTAGCCATTCTCCTCTATATAACAATTCTGTGATTCTTTGGTGAAGAAGTACTTCAACAATTTAGTGCTCTAAATTTATGGACTAAGTTGTCCAGCTGAATGACTACATCTTTCATCATTGGTAGAGGACATGTTTTCTAATAGAGTAGATGCCTATAGTATGATGTACCCACACTAAAAACCTGCAGGCTCTGTACATCATGTGTGTTGGTCACCTCATCCACAGCAAGGGAAAAAAACTGATTTCTCAACTGCCTTCATGAACTGTGTCCTTAGAATCATCTTTGATGACCATAAGATTTCAGGAGGGCATTTTACATATTTTCAATAATTTCAGATTGCACACTTTTTCAGGTTTTCATAATTAACATGGAGCTACTTTTTTCATCTGAGAAGAGTGCAATGATTCTATGTGGTCTTTTGTCAGTATTCATTTAAACAGTATTTCAAATGATAATAGTCTTTCCATGAAAACAATTTGTGTAAACTGTAGAGGGGGAAAAGGGCAATGACACATCTTTCCTCCTACCATCAGACAGAAGGAGAGAACTTAAGGGACAAGGATGTATGGAGGGTGGTCCCTCCTCGGAGAGGTTGGCGAAAACCCTTGCAATCCCTTCCTCCCTCCCAGTTGCCCTTGAATAACAGTTATGAGGTGTTGGAGCTACAGGGTCAGGTAAATGGAGATGGAGAGGTAAATCTATCTAGTGAGTCACCTAGGGCTTGCCACTCACCCCCATGCCTTAGAACTTCACCAACCAAGAAGAAAAGAAGAGTAATTGTGGTGGGTGACTCCCTTCTGAGGGGAACAGAAGGGCCTATTTGTCGACCGGATGCATCCCATAGGGAAGTCTGCTGCCTACCTGGGGCTCAGATTAGAGATGTTAAAAAGAAACTCTCTGATCTGGTGTAGCCCTCTGACTACTATCCGCTACTGGTTTTTCAGCTTGGTGGTGATGAAATTATTACAAGGAGGGCAAGGGCAATGAAGAGAGACTTCAGAGCCCTGGGACGGCTGGTTAAAGGGTCTGGTGCGCAAGTGGTTTTTGCCTCTATACCTGTTACAAGGAAGGGTGAAGAGATAAATAGGAAGAGTCTGCAGATGAATGTATGGCTACATGACTGGTGCCAAAGGCAGGGGTTTGGGTTTTTCAATCACGGGCTGCTGTATGAGACACCTGGTTTGCTGGTGGCAGGTGGGATACACCAGTTCCAGAGAGGGAAAAGAGTTCTGGGGCAGGAGTTAGCAGGGCTTATTGACAGGGCTTTAAACTAGATATGAAGGGGGACGGGGATTTATCTGGGCCTGTAAGGGACAAGCCCATGAGAAACATGCTAGGGCTTAAAGGATGGCGGACTAGGGAGGACTATTGTTCTAGTATTAATGAAGACCAGAAGGCTTCCTGCCTCCCGAGGGAGCCATCAGCATGCTCTGCTCGCTCCCTGAAATGCCTGTACACCAATGCACGCAGCATGGGGAATAAACAGGAGGAGTTAGAAGTCTGTGTGAAGTCTAAAGGCTATGATCTAGTGGCAATTACAGAGACATGGTGGGACAGCTCATATGACTGGAATGTGGTCATGGATGACTATGTCCTTTTTAGGAAAGATAGGTCAGCAAAGCGAGGTGGTGGAGTTGCTTTTTATGTAAGAGAGCAACTAGATCGTATTGAGTTCTGTCCGGGGCCAGATGAGGAGCAGGTGGAATGTCTGTGGGTACGAATTAAGGGACAGACTAGTACGGGTGATACAGTTGTGGGGGTCTATTATAGATCTCCTGATCAGGATGAAGGAGTTGATGAGGCTTTCTACAGGCAACTGGAAGTAGCCTCGCGACTACATGCCTGGACAAGTGCCTGTGTGATGTACTCTAGGTTACCCTGCTCTTGCAGGGGGGATGGACTAGATGATCACTTGAGGTCCCTTCCAACCCTTGGGATTCTGTGATTCCTCCTAATTTACGGGAGGATATTTTTGCTTTGTCTGAAATGGGATCTGTCTCTCATGTTCAGTTACCACTGGACCCTGAACCTCGGCTGCCCCATGTGCAAAATATGACCTTCACAGGCAGGAAGAAAGCCTAGCTAATATCTTAGGAGGGTCTGTGTCTGTGTATATCTTTTGGGCCAGGCTCACAGTTCCAAGAAGAGCAGTTGGGGGCTGGTGGGGTGAGAGATCTCTGACATTCTGCACACACACAAATGGGAAGTTGTGTCGGGGACAATAGATAATGGTCCGTGGTGAAACACACCAGGATAGTATTGTTTGTCCTATTTGGCTCCTCCCTGGGGAGTTCTGCTTTGTCTGATCTCTGGAAAGTCCAGCTTTAGAACTCCCTGGAAAAGTCCCGACCCTTGGAGACCTTTCTAGATATTGCTGGCCACTTCTTCTGTCGTATTCTGTCCCCCTGCATCAGAATGAGTGTGCATTTTTGTTAGCATAAAAGCTTGAGCCTCATGCAATGGGAGGAGGCAGAATCTCATACCACCCAGGTCAACGCTGCCTCTGCGGGGACGCCCACTAAGGTTGAGCCTGCCACCTCGCACTGTGATGGTGTTTCTTGGAGCTAGTTTCCTGATCGTCCTCACAGGGTCCTTGGTCTTCATAAGATAACCAAGCATCAGAGGTATCCTTTACTGTATCTCTTAATATCTATATATTTTCTTATATTAATAAGCTAGTTATGAGTTCTCTATTTGTGTCTTGTTTCTCTCACCCGGAATCCTCTAACTCTGGAACAGAGGTCAAAGAAGATACAAGAGGTGCAAAATATCCAAGATGTCAGAGTCCCTGAACCACTTACAGGGCATTTTAATTAATTAGTCAATTACATAGCAATCTCAAAGCAATGTCAACTGGAAAGAGATAGTATGTAAGCCTAGACTAGTTGGGACTAGTCTGGGAAAAGTGATGGAACACCTTATCCTTGGTGCCATCTTAAGGCGTATCAAGGACAAGAGGGTTATGAGGGGCAGTCAACATGGCTTCACCAAGGGGAAGTCATGCTTGACCAATCTTGTAGCCTTTTATGAGGAAATAACACGGTGGATGGATGATGGCAGAGCGATGGATGTGGTCTACCTTGACTTCAGCAAAGCGTTTGACACAGTCTCCCACAGCATCCTTGCAGCTAAATTGAGGAAGTGTGGTCTGGATGATCAAGTAGTGAGGTGGACTGTGAACTGGCTGAAGGAGAGAAGCCAGAGAGTTGTAGTCTATGGGGCGGAGTCTAGTTGGAGGCCTGTATCTAGTGGAGTGCCTCAAGGGTCAGTACTGGGACCAGTATTATTTAATATATTCATCAACGATTTAGATGAGGGAATTGAGTGTACTATCAGCAAGTTTGCTGATGACACTAAGCTGGGAGGAGTGGCCGACACGCCAGAAGGCTGTGCTGCCATCCAGAGAGACCTGGACAGGCTGGAGAGCTGGGCAGGGAATAACTTGATGAAATATAACAAGGGAAAGTGTAGAGTCCTGCATCTGGGCAGGAACAACCCCAGGTTCCAGTATAGGTTGGGGAACGAACTGTTAGAGAGCAGTGTAGGGGAGAGGGACCTGGGGGTCCTAGTGGACGACAGGGTGACCATGAGCTGACACTGTGCCCTTGTGGCCAAGAAGGCCAATGGCATCCTGGGGTGTATTAGAAGGGGGGTGGTTAGGAGGTCGAGAGAGGTCCTCCTTCCCCTCTACTCAGCCCTGGTGAGACCTCATCTGGAATATTGTGTCCAGTTCTGGGCCCCTCAGTTCAAGAAGGACAGGGACATGCTGGAGAGAGTTCAGCGCAGGGCAACTAAGATGATTAAGGGAGTGGAGCATCTCCCTTATGAGGAAAGACTGAGGGAGCTGGGTCTCTATAGTTTGGAGAAGAGGAGATTGAGGGGTGACCTTATTAGTGTATATAAATATATAAAGGGGGAGTGTCAGGAGGATGGAGCCAGGCTCTTCTCAGTGGCAAACGATGAAAGGACAAAGGGCAATGGGTACAAACTGGAACACAAGACGTTCCACTTAAGCTTGAGAAGAAACTTCTTCTCAGTGAGGGTGACAGAACACTGGAACAGGCTGCCCAGGGAGGTTGTAGAGTCTCCTTCTCTGGATACATTCAAAACCCGCCAGGACATGTTACTGTGTAACCTTATCTAGGTGTTCCTGTTCCGGCAGGGGGATTGGACTAGATGATCTTTTGAGGTCCCTTCCAATCTCTAGCATACTGTGATACTGTGATACTGTGACTGCTCAATCTGAAGAAGAGAAGGCTGCATGGTGACCTCATAGCATCCTTCCAGTATCTGAAGGGGCCTACAAGGATTCTGGAGAGGGACTCTTCACGAGCGACTGTAGTGAGAGGACAAGGGGTAATGGGTTGTGTCAGAGACCATAGATAATGGTCCGTGGTGAAACACACAAAAATGGAAAAGTACTGATTGGCACGGGATATGGGAACATAACTTTGAAAATAGGGGTGTTAACACCTCTGTTAGCACAAGTGAGTCTTATACCAGCAAACATCTGTATGCTGCCCACGTATGTGTTGATGTTGCAACTGGTAATTTTCCACTCCAGCCAGAGAGGGGATATAAGGCCCTGTGCAGGGACTGACGGGTGAGAAGGTCACACGCCCATCTTGATTCAGGCAAAGCCTGGCCCTCGTCCTCGCCTCCAACTTTGTGAGGCTGCAGGGAGCCAAGGGGGGGCGGACCTGGGAGAGTGGCCCCGGGGACCAAGTGGCAGTGGCAGTGGGGCCAGAGGCTGGGGAGGAGGAGGCGGACAAGCCAAGCTCCACGGGGAAAAAAAAAAAAAGCATTCATGGTAACGTTGCAATTCCTATAGTAAAGGAAGACTACAAGAATTCTTTCAATGCAAAGCACTATAGGCTTTTAAAAATCACAGCAGAAACTTACGGTGCACAGATGCTCACATCATTATTTCCAAATTAGTAATCTGAAAGTGTGCTGAAGCATCAGACCAAGTAGAAGGAACATAGGAACATCGTCAGGGTATGCAGGGATGTGACAAAGAAGGCCAAGGCCCATTTCGAATTAAATCTGGCAGAGGACATTAAGGACAACAAGAAGGGCTTCTACACACAAGTAAATCAGCAGCACAAGGAAGATGGGTGTCCTGGTAGTGGAAGATAAAGAGAAAGCAGAATTACTGAATGCCTTCAGAATGCCTCAGTCTATGCTGCTGAGCGCAGCAGAAAATACATGGACTCAGTCAGAGATCAATATGATCAGACAAAAGCTGTTTATTGCAAAGCCTTAACTCCTTATATACTATTGCTTACATGCACTTACAGTGATTTGGCATATTATGATTGGATACATGCCTTGAAGACAATGCAACTCCCACGGGTTGAGATAAGAACAGTGTAGTAACTAAGGTATAACACAGATCACCACTGCTACCACCAAATAATGATAAAGGAAATAACAAGGGAAGAGAATACAGCACCTCAGCACCACTCGACCGATAACTCGCCCCCCCCCCCCAGCCTGACCAAGCATCGACCGATACCTCCTCCATCCCTGCAGTCCTAGCTCTTCCGGGTAACTCTCTGTTACATCCTGGGCATGACGTGCTGTGGTATGGAATACCTCTTTGGCTAGCTTGGGTCAGGTGTCCTGTCTCTGCTTCCTCCCGGCTTCCCCTCCTCCCTGGCAGAGCATGAGGCTCACAAAGTCCTTGGCCAGACCAAAACATCAGTGTTATCAGCTCTGTTCCCAGGCTGAAAGTCAAAACACAGCACTGTGCCAGCTACCAAGAAGGAGAAAAATGACTGCTACTGCTGAAACCAGGACAGAGAAGAAGGCCAGAAAAAGGAAGACTTCACCCTGGTCATAGAGGGTTGGTGTAGGGTTAGGCTGGAGAGACTTAACTCCCATAAATCGTAGAATCATAGAATGGTTAGGGTTGGAAAAGACCTTACGATCATCTAGCTCCACTGCTCTTCATCGTCCTGGCCCTCGTCCTCGCCTCCAACTTTGTGAGGCTGCAGGGAGCCAAGGGGGGGCGGCCCTGGGAGAGTGGCCCCGAGGACCAAGTGGCAGTGGGAGCGGGGCCAGAGGCTGGGGAGGAGGAGGCGGACAAGCCAAGCTCCACGGCCGAGCCTAGTCCTGTGGCAACCGAGAGCATCCCCTGGCAGTTGCTCACCGAGCCCCCCGAGCCTGAGCCCCAGGAGGATGCGGACAGCAAGATACCACCTTTGGGAGCCTCAGCTGGGTCCAGCCTCGAGCATCTGGGACAAGTGGAGAATGCAGGAGACTACTCAGCATTTCCCAGCAAGGCAGAGGAGGAAGAGGGAGAGCTGGCAAGCACAGAGGCTACACCAGCCCCAGTGACAAGTACAGCAGCATCATTTGAGAGTTCTGAAGGTTTTGAATGGCCTTTGGGTACCCTTGGGATCCACCTGCTGATTGTGATGGGGATCAGCATGTTGGCACATATACAGAGTGTGTTTTACCCATGACCATTTTGTCTGATCTCAAAATTTAAGAAGAGTAGGGTTTGGGTCATGTCTGGGGTTAGATGACAATATGGGAGGACCAAGAGATCTTCCCCAAGGGTGGGCAGTCATGAGTGGCAGGGTGTGTGGGACAGTATGGGTGAGTATCTAGTCCACTGGGCCCCTTCGGTTCTTTGGAAGCATTGGAGATGGAAGGCAGCTGTACGGAGTCCCTGATGACAAGTTGCAGAAACCGCTGAAGGGGAGGGTGAATTATTTTGAGCCTGGTGGGCCCATGACACTTCAGGCCATCAGGGCAGAGATGCAACATATGGATGGACTCATGATCGAGGAGTGGACTTAGCAATGGTCACCATTGCCCAGGTTATTCGCGAGTGTGAACACTGCATACAGTCACTCCTGCTCTGAAAGACTGTTACAAGAGGTGGAGCCTGACATCATGGACCAAATGGACTCATCAGCTTTATAGGGACTGGTCCATGCAGTAAGATAAGAGTGCACTAAGAGTGATGGTATATTGAAAATGTGGGATCTGAGCATGATGTGAGTGGTATGGAATAAGGGGTGTATACTGTCCTGGGTTCAGCAGTAGCAGTCTTTTTTTCTTCTTCTTAGTAGCTGGTGCAGTGTTGTGATTTTGACTTTCGGCCTGGGAATGGTGCTGATAGCACCAGTGTTTTTAGTTACTGCTCAAATGTTTGGTCTGGCCAAGGACTTTGTGAGTCTCATGCTCTGCCAGGGAGGAGGGGAAGCCTGGAGGAAGCAGAGACAGGATACCTGACCCAAACTGACCAAAGAAGTATTCCATACCACAGCACATCATGCCCAGGATGTAACTGATTGTTACACGGAAGAGCTGGTTCACTGCGGGATTGAACTAGGTATCGGTCGGTGCTTTGTTGGGCGGGGTGGGGCGAGCTATCGGTCGGCGGATGGTGAGGTGTTGTATTCTCTTCCCTTGTTATTTCCTTTATCATTATTATTATTGGTGGTAGCAGTGGTGATCTGTGTTATACCTTAGTTACTAAACTGTTCTTATCTCAACCCGTGGGAGTCGCATTCTTTTGATTCTCCTCCCCATCCCTCTGGAAGCAGGGGGAGGGCGAAAGGGGGGGGAGAGTGAGAGAGCGACTTCGTGATTTATGTCTGACTGTGTTTAAACCACAACACTAGCTTAAAAGACAAAGTCTGTGTATTCCTGCCAGGCCGCCTGTCCTTGCTTCTGCCATCTATAATTTTCTTTTCTCATTCCGAGTTTGCTCAGCACCTATTTATCCAACCACGGAGACTTCCTGGCCTTCTTGCCCCATTTCCTTCTTGTCAGGACGTAACACTCCTGAGCTTGATCCTTGAATGATTAGGGGCCTGGAGCATCTCTTTTATGAGGACAGACTGCAGGAGCTGGGCCTGTTTATTCTAGAGAAGAGAGGACTGAGAGGGGATCTCATTAATGCATAGAAATATCTCAGAGGCGAGTGCCAAGAAGGTGGTGCCAGACTCTTTTCAGTGGTGTCCAGCGACAGGAGAAGGAGCAATGGCCATAAACTAAAACACAAGAAGGTTCACCTCAACGTGAGGAAGGACTTCTTTATGTTGAGGGTGGAAGAGCACTGGAAGGGGCTGTTCCAGGAGTGTCGTTGAGTCTCCCTCTCTGGAGACATTCAAAACCTGCCTGGACACGTTCCTGTTTAACCTGCTGTAGGTGGCCCTACCTTGGCATGGGGGTTGGACTACATGATCTCCAGAGGTCCCTTCCAACCCTAATGATTCTGTGATCTCACTGTAGAAATCCATGGGCCCCGATGGGATGCACCCATGGGTACTGAGGGAGCTGGGAGATGCTTTTGCTCTGCTGCTCTCCGTCATCTTTGAAAAATGGTGGATAATGGGAGATAGTCCTGATGACTGGAGGAAGGCCAGCGTTACTCCCATCTTCAAAAAGGGTGAGAAGGAGGAGCAAGGAAACTACCTGCCAGTCAGCCTCGCCTCCATCCCTGGAAAAGTGATGGAACAGGTCATTCTGGACATCATCACCAAGAACAAAGAACAAGGTCACCAGGGGTAGTCAGCATGGATTCACCAAGGGTAAATCTTGCTTGACCAGTCTGATAGCCTTCTATGATGACATGGCAAAGTGAGTACATCGTCAGGGTATGCAGGGATGTGACAAGGAAGGCCAAGGCCCATTTCGAATTAAATCTGGCAGAAGACATCAAGGACAACAAAAAGGGCTTCTACACACAAGTAAATCAGCAGCACAAGGAAGATGATAAGGGAAAATGTGCAGCTGCTGCTGAGCGGGTGAAGTAGCTCTGCATTGCTCCAAGCACTTATTACAGGTGCTGGCAACTGACTGGGAGTGTTGGGATGGATCGATGCCCCCCTCCCCCAACGCATCTAGTTTAAAGCTGCCTTGACCAGCCTGTCAAGTCTCTTACCAAAGCAGCTCTTCCCTTTGTCATACCAGCTCCACCAGTCTCCACTAGACCTGGCCTCCCAAATCGAGTCCCATATTCTAAATAACCAAACACCTGACTATGGCACCACCATTCTAACCATTTATTAACCTGCCAAATCTGCCTAACCTTTTCAAGGTCCTCCCCTTTAATCTGGAGGAGCGATGAAAAAACTATCTGAGCCCCAGAGTCCCTAACCACCTTTCCCAGGGCTCTGTAGTCCTTCTTAATGATTCCCAGGCTACTGCTGTCTATGTCACTAGCACTCACATGGACCACTAGAAGTGGGTAAGAGCCAGTGGGACTTACAAGGGACTTACCAGGTAGCCTCTCAGCAACATCCCTGATCCTAGCCCCTGGTAGGCCTCCCTTGAGATCGGGTCAGGCCAACAGATGGGTGCCTCTGTGAGTCACTTTCTACTATGACGTGCAGCTTTTTCCTGGAGGCACTAGTAGTAGTCTTCTTTACTGGTGCATCAGCTGGTTGTTCATTTGTTGCAGTGTGCGCTTCCTCATTAACTCCCTGCAGAACAGCAAAGCGGTTCTGGGTGGGGACATTGGATTCTGGAGGAAGCCCTTTGGTTTTAATTCTCCTCCTCCTTTTTTTGTTGTGGCTTTCTTTTTTTTTTTTTCTTTTTTTTTCTGTTACTGGCTCCCAGATTCCTGGGTTAACACCCTCCTTTTCTGTATGCGCTAAGGTGGATGCTTGTGGCCCTTTGCACAGTTTGGGCCTGGAGCAAGCAGTCCAGCTCCCTATCAGCTTCCCTGACATCTTTTAGCCTACTGGCAGTCTCCCGCAGCTCAGCCACTTGCTGCAGGAGGTCCTCCACCAGGGCACACCGAGTGCAGCCCTGCCCATTATGCATCCTTGCCTCAAGAGACAAGTCAGGAGGGATGGGGAGGAGAATCGAAAGAATGTAAATCCCATGGGTATAAAACTAAAAGGCGAAAGCAAAAAAAAACAACAATAAACACAAGTGATGCGCAGTACAGTTGCTCACCACCCACTGACCAATACCCAGGCAGATACCCATCCCGACTTCTGGATTACTGCAGAAACATGGAAGAATGGGAAAGATGTAGATAGTCTTGATGTCTCTCTACCTATCATTGCACTGTTATGCCCTGTAGTGTTTTCTCTATTTCCTATTATTTTTTCGATACCCTGAATTTCCTTTCAGTTTTGAGACTGAGAAAGAGAGTTTTGCTAAGCCTTTTGGCATTCAATGGGCTCTGTTTTACAATGGAGACTGCACTGATGTTACTGACCTGGGTGAAGGACTTTCTTTTGATCACCACATAATAATATACAAGTGTAGCCATGATGGAATCGATATGAGCTTCAGCATGCATCTATAAAAAAAACACACACCATCTCTCTTTCCTGCTCGGAGAGACTGTTATGACAAATGCAGCCCCAAGTGATGGACTGAATTAACTCAATGAACTTTTGTAGGGATGGACCATAGACTAAGAGAATACTTTGTGTGTGTGTGCATATATATGTCTCAAAAGACAGGAAAGGTGATGGTGGGAAGTGTGAGACCTAGCATGACATGAATGGTATGGAATAATGGGAGAATACTGTACTGATGTCATCTGGGATAGAGTTAATTTTCTTCCTAGTAGCTGGTACAGTGCTGTGTTTTGGCTTTAGTCTGAGAATAATGGTGATAACACACGGATGTTTTTTTTAGTTGTCCCTAAGTAGCGCTTATCCAGATCAAGGACTTTTCAGTCTCTTATGCTCTGCCAGTGAGGAGGGGCACAAGAAGCTGGGAGGGAGCAGAGACAGGACACCTGACCCAAACTAGCCAAAGGGGTATTGAATGCCACAGCACATCATATTTGGTATATAAACTGAGGAGAGTCACCCGGAAGTCCCAGATCACTGCGGGTCAGGCTTTCTTATTCGTTGGTGGAGACATTGCTGTTATCTTGCTGATCGCATCTGTGGGGATCCGGTGATGTGCATCTCGCCATTTTATTCCCAGAAACTGAATCTCCTGCGCAGGTCCCTTGACTTTACTTTGTTTTATGGCAAAATCTCCCTTCACAAGGATTTGGATTATTTTCCTCCCTTTCTCTAAAACTTCATCCACTCTATTGCCCTTCACAATGCCGTCATCAAAGTGTTACAGATGTTCTGGAGCTTGCCCCTGTTCCGGTACAGTTTGGATCAGTCCATGGCAGATGGTAGGGCTGTGTTTCCGTAACTGGGGCAGTCGATTCCAAGTGTACTGGGTGCCCCTCCATGTGAAAGTAAATTGTGGCCTGCACTCTGCTGCCAAACGAATTGAGAAAAATGCATTGGCAATATCAGTTATGGCATCCCACTTGGCTGCCTTTGACTCCAGTTCATACTGAAGTTTTAGCATGTCCAGTATGGCAGCACTCAATGGTGGTGTGACTTCATTCAGGCCACGATAGTCTACTGTTAGTCTCCACTTTCCGTTAGACTTCAGCGCTGGCCACCTGGGTCTATTAAAGGGTGAGCGGGTCCTGTTGTTCACTCCTTGGCTCTCCAGTCTACGTATCAGCTTATGGATGGGAATCAGGGAATCTCGGTTGGTGCGCTACTGCCGCCGGTGCACTGTTGTGGTCGCAACTGCCACTTGTTCTTCAACCTTCAGCAACCCCACAACAGAAGGTTCCTCTGAGAGACCAGGCAAGGTGCATAACAGCTTAATTTCCTCCTTCTCCAAATCAGCAACACCAAAAGCCCATCAATACCCTTTTGGGTCTTTGAAGCACCCTCTCCTGAGATAGTCTATGCCAAGGATTCATGGTGCCTCTGGACCAGTCATGATTGGGTGCTCAAGCAGATTTCAGCCTCCAGTACAGTCATCTGTTGGGATCCTCCTGTCACTGAAGTAATACAAATGGGTTCTACCCCTTTATAGCTTCCTGGCATTAGGGTACACTGAGCACCGGTGTCTACTAGATCCTTATACTCCTGTGGGACTTTTATGCCAGGCAACCTCATCCACTCAGTCCAGTAAAACTGGTTGTCCCTCTCCTCCACCAGGCTGGAGGCAGGGCCCCTCTAATAGCGATCATAAGATTCTTCACTTGCTCCTTGTACAAAGGGATTAGAATTCCTTTTCATAGGAGTCAGAGTAAACACAGCTCTTCCACTCCTCCTGGGAAACTGCCCACCAGAGATGGGAGCAGCAACTTTCTTGGGAGGACCATCACTGACCGTTGTTTTCCTTTTCAGTTCACACACTCTTTCCTCCCAAGCTGAGGTAGGTTTTTTATCCCACTTTCTCATGTCTTCTCCATGATCCTGCAGGTCAAACCTTAGGGTGCCATGTTGCGTGTACCTCCTATATCTTCCCTCTCGAGCAACAGGGCACTTAGTGTTAATAGCCGAGTTGTGGGCCTGTACAAGTGTGGAGCTGGATAGATCGTCGCTCCCTGATTCGGATGCCGGGGAGCCACGCGTAGATCCAGATTAAGTTGAATGTACACGACCCATGTGGCAGAAATTTACACGGAGTACGCCGTCATCATATGCCAACTCATTGGCAACAATGAACTGGAGGGAAGCAGCGGCACCAACAACGGATGAAGTGTGAGTCATCAGCTTGAAGACAATCTCACCCCTTCCATCATTTCAGCTGTGGAAAAACTCCTGTCCCAGGAGTTGCAGCAATTGAGCTGGTGGTAATATTAATTTGGAATAGATTTGGAATTTATAAACTACTTAGCAAATCATGACGCTTTACCAGGACTGCATGAAATATTATGATTTGCAACCATGTGAACAACTTTGGACACTGCAATAATCTGAGTGCATTGTTTCGTCTTTTCCTTAAGGATAAGTGCTTTAGATAGGTATTCTCAAAACAATTATAATGCAAAAGCCTGAACTCCAGTTCCTCTGTACTGAAAAAATTACAAAAATATATCAGGGAAGACAGAGCTACATGGCAATGAGAGTGCAAATCTGGAGGGACCTCCGGTAGTTTCGGTTAAGGTCCTTCTGATTTGCACGAGACTTGCACCAGTCTGTGATTTATGTTCAGCGAATGGACACATACAGGCGATGTTTTGCTTTTAATTAACCCACTCCCACCTCACACTGTCTTTCTCTCAGGTAGTCCTCCTGCAGCTTTGTTGTAATTCCTGCCTCTCTTTCAATGTCTAACAAATTATCATCACTCTTGTGAGTGTGGTGATGTTTGGGCTTTGTGCTATTGAAGACTGAGAGAGCTGAGGAAGAAATGAACTCTGGGAGTGATAAATTTAACAGTCTGCTCTGGAAGATCCCCTTGTCTGGCATGATAGTGATTAATTTTATGTTAGTTCCTGCTGACATGTTTTCCATTAGTATTTTAATTGGAATTAAAGCTCCGACATCAGTTTTGAACTAGATTCAACGGGGTTTATCAGAAGACACTATTGTTGTTTGTATTACCAGCAAGTGTCATACGCTGGTTTGTGATCCCTCTTCCCTGGTTGGAGTCACTGAGGACCTAAAGGACTTCCTTAAACCATTTCAGACTCTTGAAATTACGAACTGACTTGACTTGACCACAGGCTCCTCCTATGAATGACCACATCTCATGTCAATGACAGCTCAGCCTGTATGCCATCAGCCCAGAGTTACATTCCCCTGAACCCGGTGTCTTCCTTGCTTGGCAACTTTTATTTACACAGCAATGCTAGCCCAGGAAAGCTCAGTGCACTCATAAAAATACATGAAATATCTCCAACCTATAGTTCTGATTAGAGCCTTCAAGTAGGCAGTTTGCAGCTGTCCCATTGGGAAACAAGAGGAAATGCTCAGTTTTGAGCAAAAGGATGAGCTGAGACAGGATTATTTATTCATAGAATCATAGAATGGTTTGGGTTGGAAGGGTCCTTAAAGATCATCTAGTTCCAAAACCCTCTGCCATGGGCAGGGACGCCTTCCGTGAGACCAGGTTGCTCAAAGCCTCATCCAACCTGGCCTTGAACACTTCCATTCATGTGTTGGAACTAGAAATCTCTTTTTTTTTTTCTTCCTCTCAAAGGGTTTTCTTCTCCAGTAACTTGTTTTCATGCATGTCTAGAAAGCAGAATCTGAAGAGAAAGCTTTTTCAAGAGGAACAAATCACCTGGCGCTTCTCAAGTTCTTAGGAACTCCTTGCGAAGGACCAAAACAGTCTGATTTTTCAGAAGGCAGGTGACCGTAGCATTTTCCACTTACCCTCGGTGCCACGAGATTTATTCATTCAGTCTTGAAAATCTCAGGTTGACCTTTTGCTATGCACTAAAGGTCTGCTATTAGCATTGTGTGGAGTACTTTTGAGTATAAGCTTAAGTTAAAGCAGGCATGAATTCAGGCCTGGCTTTGCTCTTATCTAGATGGTTACAAGGGTAGCGAATGTTACTCCCATCTTTGCTTGACCAATCTGATAGCCTTCTATGACGACATGGCAAGGTGGGTCGATGAGGGGAGAGCAGTGGATGTTTTCTACCTTCACTTCAGCAAGGCTTTTGACACTCTCTCCCATAACATCCTCGTAGGTAAGCTTAGGAAATGTGGGTTAGATGACTGGACAGTGAGGTGAATCAAAGACTGGCTGAATGGATGACTAAAAAGGGAGTCCAGGGTGACCGGTTCCACCTTAGGCATCTAATTTTAGACATCAAATGTTGTGCGAGATGAATCACACACGTAGAGGGACTAGTAGATCATCTATCTTTTATACATCATAGAGCTTTAATTTTTACCATTACTCTCTTGTTGAGCCCAGTAACTTTTGTCTAAAACGTTTCCTCCATAGAGGTCTTAAGAGAGAAAAAGATTAAGAATTCATCTCTTCCCCATGTCCCTTGTTTTAATAATTATAACTACCACAGTGCAAACGGTGCTTGTTCCAATTGACCCTTGGCTAATACTGCATTTCCCTCTGCTACTTTGAAGAGATTGCTGTATTTCCTCTCTGGAAGTGCTGATGCAGTTTCAGATCTCCAGGTCTGAAGGCCAAGTGGTCTACCTTTTTTCCCTTTCAAAAAATAAAGATCTTTGTACAAACTTCTACCCACCTTGTAGAAAAACTGCTTCATTTTTGTCTTGAACAAGGACATTATTTAATAAGACCAGTCTTTCCATACCCCAGCTTCCCAGTGATCTCAAAGAATGTTTCAAATATTAATAAATTATGTCTCTGCATCTCTTTAAATAAATATGGCTACATACCCATCAAGAGCAGAGAAACTAAAGGTCAGAGAGTACAAGTATCTGACTCAGCTCTAGAGCAGAGATGGAACAGAGATGGGAGCAGACCTACTCTTTCATGATTTATAACAGTGTCTTTTAAGCACTGGTTTTCAATTAGCACTCTGCCACCTTTCGTCACACCTTGTTTCTTTCCTACTGCAACAGGACATACACGGGTTGGAGAGGAAAAAAATTACCTTCAGTGCTTGGTTTCCAATAACCAAGAAGCACTTTTTTGTTGTCTTTATACTACCTCCAAAAAAAAGGTTTCCGGTCTCTGATTTGGGCTTCATGGCATTGCAGTATGTGTGTTGCAATATTCAACAAGTTACAGTCATCATCTGAGATAAATTTGAATGGGCTTCACCTTTTTTTACTTCCATATCAATAACCACACTAAAACTCTGCATATGATGAAATGGGCATTTGCAGATAGAAACTGGGCACTGAGGAGGGCAGTTACCCAAATCACTGACAAAAATGCAAGAGGCTATATGAAAACTAAACGTATTAGAAATACTCATTTGTCACAAGTGTCTGTCTTCTCTTTATTCGATTGACATTATTTATATTACCGGACACGAGGAGCCTATTGCACCTTGCACTGCATAATCAAATAACAGAAATGACAGCCCAGGTTTCTACTTTCATAGGGCTCCATCTACTACAGCCAAAGCAAAAGAATATCCTTGATAATATCTTAATATAAAAACTCCCATGGCTATATATAGATGCTAGATGGAGTTTATCATATCATGCAGATAGATAAATTTTCTATGATAAGCTTCCAGATACACCTAGTAACAACAGGGTTTCTGCCAATTTTATGTCTTTCAAGCTTTTTCATAATGGACATGAACAAGAGCCATCCTTAAGTATAAACATCTCTCCTGGTCTTTGGCTCAGTTATCTTTATCTTGCAGTACTCTCTTCACCTCATATTTATTGCAACTGTGTGCTTAGTTTTTTCTACTTCAAACTGAATACTCCTTCTGAAGGAAGAACTCTGCAACTTTAACGCATCTTGTTATCACTACCCAGGAGATGACAGTCTTGCTCAGAATACATGGGTAAAGCCCTTCCTGAATCTTTGTTAGCAAAGACAAGCCTTCCTCATAGGAGAAGGAAAACTCCTATCTTCAAACCCGGGCAGATGGAGCTCATCTAGCCTTGCAAGGTCTTCCATCTAAGAGAAGGACACTCTTACAAAACCTACGACCTGAAGACTTTGCTGTCACCGTCCTAGCTAGCTAGGCCATGGCAGTTAAACCTCAGGTGTAAAGGGTGGGGCCAGTTCCGTGCACACTGCGCCTCACCTAAAAAGTCCACTGCGCAGGCTGGAAGGGCTTACTCTCACTTGTCTGTATGGACAGGTGAGGGCCGAAACGGCAGGTGACAAGGTGCACTGGAAGCTGCAGATCCAACCTTGCATGCGGGCAGACCAGGGCATGGGTTGCACGAGGTTGCCCCAGGAGATGACAGTCCTGGTCGGACACTTCCTGATTGCCTAAGCACGCTTTTTTTCCAAACAGATTTGCCTATCCCGCATGCCCTTGGTCATCGTGCCTGTAGTAAAGCCCTTCCCAAATCTTTGCTCGCGAAGCCAAGCCATCAAAACATGTCCACAGCAGAATATGCTGTTATAAATGGTGCCCACCCACAGTTTGGATGATACGATGACCTAAGAACTCTGTCATCAGAATCAGCGTAAGAAGATATGCATGTACCTGCGCGCATACACACACCCGCATGCGCTTTTCCAAATACTACTAATAATTACTATTATTATTGCATTTTTCCATATATGTTCTTTAGCACATTTAGCTTTTGAGGAACTGGCTTAAATGGACGGTGAAATTGTTAAACACCTGGGAGACAGAGCTGGAACCTCATTTGGTTTGGTTTTATACCAACCATACCAGAGCCTGACCCTCAAACCCTGTGCAAATTACTTTTCCCAAACTGTCTAACCAAAGCATAGATTTAGAAACATCCACATACCTTCCCGGAGTGTTTAGTGTGCTTTAGATGGAGGTCATAATAAAAGTACTAGTTTTATTATTCCACAGTTTCAGCAGACTGTCTGACCTATTAAGAATGAATTTGAGCCTATCAAGAATGCCATCTTTTCTATTTCCAGACAGTATTGCAGCAGTTCAACCTCATTACTTATCTGTCACTATAAAAAGTAGCTAAACCTTCATCCATCACATCCAGCTACGTTTTGCACAGAATTCTTGATCCATTTTCCCTACTTTTTTTTCTGCTGAATTATTCCTTTTTTTTAAGTTTACAGCAATGTGGGCATTCATTCCCTACTCCCCCACAAAAAATATATATAATGCTGTAAGAATGTCTAATCCTCATGTAGCACATATTCTGAAGAATCTCAAAGTACATTACAAAGGGAAAAAATATCATTGCACACATTACTTAGATGAGACATCTGAGGTATGTCCTCATTTGTCTACAAAATTGGAAGAAAAAAAAAAAAAAGTGATCTTTGGCCTCTTCAGGAACCTGCCTAGTAAGGTTCCATGGGATATAGCCCTAGAGGGCAGGGGGGCCCAAGACTGTTCGTTGATATTCAAGGATCACCTCCTACAAGCTCAGGAGCGCTGTGTCTCGACTAGAAGAAAGTGCAGCAGGAGGGCCAGGAAACCTCCATGGATGGACAAGGAGATGCTGAAGAAACTTCGAGGGGAAATAGAGACATATAAAAGGTGGAAGCAAGGACTGGTGGCCTGGGAGAAATACAGGCATATTGTCCGGGAAGCTAGGCACCAGGTCAGGAAAGCCAAGGCCCAGATAGAATTAAATTTGGCAAGGAATGTGAAAGATAACAGGAAGGGATTCTATAGGTACATAGTAAATAAAAGACAGACTAGGGACCAGTCAGTCTCACCTCTGTGTCTGGCAAAATCTTGGAGCAGATTCTCCTGGAAAGCATGCTAAGGCATATGAAAAACAACGAGGCGGTTGCTGACAGCCAGCAAAATCTGAAGGCATATAACTCAAGTGTGGTTATATGAAGTCAAGCCCCAGATTTGTTCAATTCACAAGTTGTGTGCATTTAAAAAGAAAGCAAAACCAGGAAAATGAGTTCTGATATAGTAAATATGGCCCATGTCAACTCAGCAGGAAGGTTTGGGACAGATCCCAGGAGCCAACGGACCAAAAGATAACAGGAAGGGTACACTGAAAATAAAAGAAAGGCTTGGGACAAAGTGGGCCCTCTCCAGAAGCTATCAGGAGAACTGGCTACCCTGGATATGGAGAAGGCTGAGGCAGTCAGATGAACTTCCCGACGACTGGAAAAAGGAAAATGCAACCCCCATTTTCAAGAAGGGGAAAATGGATGACCCAGGGAATTACAGACCAGTCAGTCTCACCTCTGTGCCTGGCAAAATCTTGGAGCAGATTCTCCTAGAAAGCATGCTAAGGCACGTGAATAACAATGAGGTGGTTGCTGACAGCCAACATGGCTTCACTAAGGGCATATCATGCCTGACCAATTTGGTAGCCTTCTATGATGGGCTACGGAACTGATGGATGGGGCAAAGCACTTCACATCATCTACCTGGACTTGTGCAACACGTTCGACACTGTTCCCCGCAACATCCTTGTCTCTAAACTGGCCGTGTCATGTTATTGTCAGCTCAATTGAATATCACCCATCAATTTCTGCACGTCAGACAAGGTTTTTATCTGTGTGGTAATTTTAACTTTTTGAGGTCTAATTTCAGTTCTGGAAATGATCCACCCCAGATATTTCCAAGGGGCTTCACATTGCACCTTGTGTGGTGCAATTACCAGTCCTGCTTTTGCTAATTCTGATTGTAGCAGGTAGAGAAGATGGTCCTTGTTTCGATCTTTGCCTGCAATTACGATATCATCCATATAGCGATAGATTACACATTTTTGCTGTTTTTGTCAGATTGGTTGCAATGCCCAGGCAACATACAGTTGACAAATAACAGGAGAATTTTTCATACCTTGAGGTAAAACAACCCGTTCATATCTCTAAGCAGGCTCTCCTTTGTTAATTGCTGGGACAGAGAAAGCAAAGTTTTCACAATCGCTTGGGTGTAGAGGAACTGTGAAAAAACAGCCTTTTAAATCAATTATTAAATCCCAACCCTGAGGTATCATTGAAGGGCTATGCAAGCCAGGTTGCAAAGCAACTACGTTCAATTGTCTTGTGTCCAAATTTGTCACATTTAATACATTTATTTGCAAAACCAGTACCACCACCCAGAGGGGGGCGGGTTGCTGAACTAATTTCCTTTACAGTACACTGTTTTGTTTTAAATGTCCCATCCGTCCACAATTATAACATCTCATACCTTTAGCACCCCCACGATCACCCTGACCTTGTTGTAGAAGGTGTTTAACAGCAGCGGCGAAGGCAGTAGCCATGTATCCAGCCTTTTCCTCTGCTGTGCCCATTTTAGAACATGCATCCATCATTTCTTGAAGACCAGCAGATTTTGGCAAAACCTGCAAAATACGCTTACAAGTTGGGTTAGCATTTTCCATAGCCAGAGACATAAGCATCGATTCTTTAGCATTAGATGCCAGATCAGTATTCTTTTCAATAGCCTCTGTCAATCTGTCAATAAATTGCATATATGGCTCAGTAAGTCCCTGCTTTACTGATGTATATGAAGGATTAGGTTTTCCTACTTCCATCACAGCTTTCAGAGCAGCTAAAGCCAATTGCTGTGCTTGCTGTAAAACTTCAATTTTCATACGAGCTTGTACTTCATCAGGGTGAAATTGTCCCTTTCCCAATAACATTTCAGATGAAACACCGTGCAAAGGGTGATGAGGATTACACTCTGAATTCTCATCTGCAGCCCTTGCAACAAGCTCCTCAAACCCACTTTTAAAATGTAGGAGCTGTGAAGGAGTCAATAAAATGGCAGCCACTCTAAGACAATCATTTGGAGTTAGAACAGTACTAGAAAAGAAAGCAGATAACATTTGCTGTGTATATGGGGAAGGCAACCCATACTGAGTAATTGCTCCCTTAATTTCTTTCATAGCTTTCCAGTCCATAGGAGTCCAGACAGGCTGTCCCTGAGTATTTATAATAACCCTGAATGCAGCCTCGCCACCTCATGGCACTCGGATTAACTTTATTAGATGTAGGAGTCGGTGGTAACGGCACATAACAAAGACTGATCTTATCTGGTTTTTCTGGTTTTTCTGTTTTTTCTGGAGCTTGCTCCCTTTCCTCCCCCAATTTTTCCAGACGGTCTTTCAAGTCCTGTAATTGTTTATCTAAGGATTTTGTCCATTGTCCCCAGTCCCACACATTTTGCGGCTCCGGTGGGAGCAATGCAAGCGATGGTATAGGTGGTGGAGGTCGATATTTATTTGGAGTTACACTCTCCTCCTTAGGAGGCTCCCACCCTGGCAAAAAATCTTGGAGATTAAGTTTAGGGACAGTAGCAGCACAAAAAGGGTTAACATCAGTTTGTTTTGGTTGCTCAGTAGCCACTACTGGCTCCCGAGTATCAGCTGGGGCTACCGCTGGTAAAGGCGTTGTTGACACAGGATAGGGAAAAGGCGCAGAGTCCTCAAACATTTGTACCTTACAGCGCACCGGTTTTTGGCCAGAGCGTTTTATGCCCAAAACAGACGACACTACCATGGCCGTAGCGCCGGGTGCTGAACCTAGTGTAGGTGCCGAGCCCTGCTGTTGTGAAGGCGAGTCAGAGAGAGCTGTAAAAGTGGGTTTTGCCGCCTGTTTCTCAGCCTTCATTGCGGCTAGAGTCTCTTTCAGTAGTAGCCAGGGGGCAGCAAGAGACTTCGCCTCCTTAGACCCAGAAGTAACTTCATCCCACAGGCGTGCCCCAATTTTTTCACAAGTCCCAAGCTCAAAGGCTTCATTAACCCCCTTGATCAGCTCTTTTTCTTTACTCCAGAGCAATAGTCTTTTTAATAGATTATCGTCATATTCTATCCCTCTCACTGAGAGGATATGCTGGAAGAGTAAGGATGACCACTTCTTCTTTACTTAATTGATTCCCTATCCTAACCCTCTTCCAGACCCCGTCAGCTGTTACCTTATTTGCACTGTGCAGTGTCTTCCAGGCTCACAAGGCTCCGTTCCGAGGCGTCTACCTCCTGATCCTGGTCCTGCAGATCGAACCCAGCCGACATCCCTGCGGCTCCGTTTTTTCCACTTTCTTCAGTGCCACGCACTTTAATTCCTTCAGTTTCAATATGAAAAATAGGGGTGGTCCCTGTTAAGGCGCCATTTGTTGCAGAAAATACATGGACCCAGTCAGAGATCAATATGATCAGACAAAAGCCATTTATTACAAAGCCTTAACCCCTTATATACTATTTCTTACATGCACTTACAGTGATTTGGCATATTATGATTGGATACATGTCTTGAAGACCCTTAGTGACTAACATATAATTGGTTAAGCACAGGTGTGAGAACTTGACCTCGAAAGCTTGCCAACAGTCCACAGTTCTTGTTAACTCGGTTAATTCCAGCTTCTTCTTATCTTGCTTGTTTAGGCTTCCTCGGGCCTCTCATGGCCTTGCTGTATCTTTCAGGATTTATGTACCAATTATCCATTCTCCTGAGAGAACACTGTCTCCACAGGTGGTGGTGGTAGTAGTTTTGTATTATATCTTAGTTACTGGACTGTTCTTATCTCAGCCCCTGGGAGTTACATTCTTTTGATTCTCCTCCACATCCCTCTGGGAGCACAGGGGGACGAAGAAGGCAGGAGTAAGCCAGCGGCTGTGTGGTTCCGAGTTACCAGCTGGGCTTAAACCATGACACCAGGTCAGGTGGCAGATCCATTTGCCATGCTGTACTGGATAAATTATGGGCTCTGGCCCTCAGTCCCATGAAATATGTCAAGATCCTGTGCACGTGTTGTCTCTCTAATTTCCCTTCCCTCTTAGCCTACATGTATGTCTGATGTCTTTAATTAAAATCTTTGTGGCATAATATTTATACTCAAACCCTTTCATCTCTCCCTGTCACTATCAGAGGAAGGTAACATATATTTGGGAGCAGTAGCTTTTCTAAATTTTAAATGATTACTATGTGTCCTGGGTTCAGTAGTAGCAGTCATTTTTCTCTTTCTTGGTAGCTGGTGCAGTGCTGTGTTTTGACTTTCAGCTGGGAACAGAGCTGAAAAACAGTGATGTTTTGGTTTGGCCAAGGACTTTGTGAGTCTCGTGCTCTGCCAGGGAGGAGGGGAAGCCAGGAGGAAGCAGAGAAAGGACACCTGACCCAAACTGACCAAAGAGGTATTCCATACCACAGCACGTCATGCCCAGGTGGGAACTGGGAGAGTGACCCGGAAGGGGGCTAGAGTGGACTGCAGGGTTGGAGGAGGTATGGGTCAGTGCTTGGTCGGGCTGGGGGGGCGAGTTATCGGTCGCCTGGTGATGGGGTGTTGTATTCTCTTCCCTTGTTATTTTCTTTATCATTACTATTATTGGTGGTAGCAGTAGTGATTTGTGTTATACCTTAGTTACTAAACTGTTCTTATCTCAACCCGTGGGAGTTGCATTCTTTTTGATTCTCCTCTCCATCCCTCCGAGTATAGGGGAGGGCAAGAAGGGGCGGGGGGAGTGAGTGGACAAGCTGTCTGGGTGTGTTAAACCACGACACTATGGCTCCAGCATAAATTAGCCACTTGGTAGGCAAGTAGCAAGGGGCACATTTCTGGAGAGAAGGTGGCACATTGGTTCAAGGTCAGATAAAAAATGGAGCTGAGCTACCGCCAGTTCCTTTGCCATGGCCAGTAAGGGGAATTTCTTAAAGCCAGTGGAGCTTGTGTTGGTGAAGAGAGCCACAGAGACTGAAAGGAGACCAGCGAGTAATGCATGTTGGAGCCAGGACAAGGGAATAACAGCACCAAGTGCCTGAAGAGGAAGACAAACAGCAGAGGTAATGTGGGCTACACAGCAATATTGCTAAACTGTTTTCAGCACAAACCATAAAAGGCTGTTTCTCTGAATAGGCCAATACCAGAGCTACCCCACTCCTCCCTCTTTCTCCAGCATCTCCCCAGTTGCAGGAGCACGTCTCCTGTCACAGCTGGAGGAGAGGTTTCTGTGCCATTATAAATAAAGCTATCATTCTCGTACACAGACAATAGAAAATCAGGTATGCAGCGTCTGGAAGGGTGCTCATCATAGCTGTGGAGAGCTCTTTCCACAGACAGATCTTACTGTATGATGTAAAGAGCATAAAAAAGGCTTCTCAGCCCAGCGGAGAAGGCCTTGGTGGTGTTGGATGATGAGAAACGGAACATGAACTGGCAATGTGCTCCCCCAGCCCAGAAAGCCGACTGCATCCTGGGCTGCATCAAAAGGAGCGTGACCAACAGGTCTAAGGAGGTGATCCTGCCCCTCTACTCTGTTCTCGTGAGACCTCACTTGGAGTACCGTGCACAGTTCTGGTGTCCTCAACATAAAAAGGACATGGAGATGTTGAATCAAGTCCAGAGGAGGGCTACAAGTGATGATAAGGGGCCTGGAGCACCTCCCATATAACAACAGGCTGAGAAAGTTGGGGCTCTTCAGCCTGGAGTAGAGAAGGCTGCGTGGTGACCTCATAGCAGCCTTCCAGTATCTGAAGGGAGGCTATACCAGTGCTGGGGAGGGACTCATCATTAGTGGCAGGACAAGAGGTAATGGGTTCAAACTTAAACAGGGGAAGTTTAGATTAGATATAAGGAAGAAGTTCTTTACTGTGAGGGTGGTGAGGCACTGGAATGGGTTGCCCAAGGAACTTGTGAAAGCTCCATCCCTGGTGATGTTCAAGGCCAGGTTGGACAGAGCCTTGGGTGACATGGTTTAGTGCGAGGTGTCCTTGCCCATGGCAGGGGGCTTGGAACTAGATGATCTTAAGGTCCTTTCCAACCCTAAACTATGATTCTATGATTTTATGTTCAATTCTACTTAAGGGAGTTGTTCATCTGCCACTGTAAGCAGTGAGAAGCCTGTAGCAGAACTGGGGCAATGACCCCCCAGAAACATTTCAGACAAGTGTAAGTTCTTCCCCGGCACTAGTTTTTTAATAGCCCATAATTTTTGTATTACGTATACGTGTGCATATTTTTTGCATATGTATATCCATATATATACACATATATTAAAATAACCTTTCAAAAGCACCTAGTGCATTGCTCACCCAGTTGAGGGTCCTTTAAAAGCTCTTTTCTGAAGATGCTTGGTAGCTTGAACAAAATTCTTTCAAATTAAGCACCTGCAGCACTGCCCTATCAGACTTTGAATTAGTGTCCCCAGTGCCCTGGTTTCAACTGAGACAGAGTTAATTTTCTTCCCAGTAGTGGTGGTACAGCTGTGTGGTACTTAGTTGCCAGCTGGAGGTAAATCACAACACCCAGGGAAGTTGGAGAAACCGAGTCATTTAAGGCTGAATGGATTGACCTATTGGGACGTCTGAAAGGATGGTCTATGTGAGCTAATATGGCTTTTCCATTTCTAATATATCTGACCTAAACTTGAACTGTTGAGACCCACCAATGCAGGCAGATATTTTTTCAAGGAACACACCAGAAAATGAGGAACAGCATTATTGGTAGGCAGACAAGTCATAACCACAAGATTCTTTGACATTCAGTTGTGGTGTTTTCTCTTCTTCCCTCTCCAACTTCTGTGCTAAGACACTTTGCTCTCAAAAAGTAGCAAGTGTTCAGGCGTCCTATTTCTGAAATGATGTCATCTTGTCTAGGAATTTAGGAAGCAGTTAAAGAAAGAAGAGACTATGAAAGGAACACTGAAGAAAAAAGGTAGTGGAAGATCAATGTATGCCTTGTTATGTTGCAAGTTTTAAGTAAATGAAAAATATCACTCCAAGCAGGAAAAATAAACTTTGAGTTGGAAACATGGATATTAATGTTCACACATAACTTGTTTTTTTACTCTCACTTGCCATGGTCTATGGAGCCTAAGTAAATAAAGCATTACTTAATTTTCATGGTGATTGTTGAGGATTCTAAGCCTAAGTGTTTGTACATACATCTATGTTTATTTTCTTCTGTATTTCAGTTTCTGTAACTCAAATTTTTTGGGGAATCTCTGATGCAATAGTTTAATCATTCTTTCCTTCTGAAAGCTGACTTTATAGAATAAACAAACTATACTATTTGTGTCAGGATGAGAAGGGATCCTTCTAGAAAAAAAAAAAAAAAAAAGCTGTAGGATTACTACAGCAACCAATTACACTGACATTCCCCCATCAAAAGCTGCATCATGAGCAGAGATCCAGTATGAGAGATTTGGCATAATATCCCTTCAGCACAAGTCAGTCAACAGTTGCAGGAATGATAAAGTGAGAAAGCTGTTCTTAGGGGAGATGAATTGAAACCCTCAGTAGTTGCTCCACTTGGAGATTAACACAGACCAGGTCAATCCTGGAGTGTGACGTTACGGTAAGGAACAAAATCCAGGTTGGAGGATAAGAATAGTCCCTGGAAAGTCTTTGGGGGAAAGTAATAAGGTGTTCCCCTAAGAGTTTTTTCACCACATTTTAGTTCAAGGGGTGGTATCTGTACATTGGAGAAGACTAGTCTGCGTATCACTCGAAATCTGTGAAAGCCCAAATTTTGAGCTGCTGAGCTTAAATATTAGTCTGTACATACCTTTTCTGTAAGCCCATGTAGCTTAAACAGCACAACCTCCATTTTGACTAAGGATCTTGTCCCTCGTGGACAGGTTTTCCAACTTGCTGACACCCCCACCCCTGATTTTTTGAGAGTCTTCTGTTGTGCTTATTTCTGTGTGCAATCAATAGTATCTCTTTACACCACCAACATTTACACTAATAGCTCCCCAACACCTCTGTTTCTTCCTGAGTATAGAAGTGCAGGACTTCTGCTCCTGGTGTTTGCCGACATGATGGGACGCAGAGCACAGGACATGTAGAGTAGGATTATACTTACAGGCTTGGTCGTGCTGCTCCCCTCCTACAGGTGGATATAGGGGCTGTAGAAGCCACATAAACATAAAAATTCACAGCTACTGCAGGGACAGCTGATTTCTTCCATACCCTCCTAGTGAAGCACTTCACTGAGGCCTCCTCCTCTTGAATTATCATGGAATCACAGAATTATAGAATCAACTAGGTTGGAAAAGACCTTTAAGATTATCAAGTCCAACCTTTACTCCAGGACTGCCAAGTCCACCACTAAACCATGTCACTAAGGACATCATCTACACAGTTTCTGAATACTTGCAGGGACAGTGATTCCACCACTTCCCTGGGAAGCCTGTTCCAATGCCTGACTACCCTTTTGGTGAAGAAGTTTTTCCTAATATACCATATAAGCCTCCCCTGGCACAGCTTGAGGCCGTTCCCACTTGTCCTATCACTTGTTACTTGGGAAAAAAGACCAGCCACCTCCTTGCTCCATCCTTGTTTCAGGTAGCTGTAGAGAGCAATAAGGTTTCTCCTGAGCCTCCTGTTCTCCAGGCTAAACAACCCCAGTTCCCTCAGCCGTTCCTCATAAGACATAAGTGCTCTAGGCTCTTCACCAGCTTCATTGCCCTTCTCTGGACCCACTTCAGCAACTCAGTATCTCTCTTGTAATGAGAGGCCCAGGAATGAACAAAGTTCTGAACACAGAGTCTTAAGCAGCTGAAATTTACCCTGGGAAACATTGCAGTGGTGGTTGATCTACTCCATCTCTCATCCTGCTGCTGTATATTTCTCATATTATATTACTAAATATTCTTTCTGGCAAATGTGAAATAAAGTGGGAATAGAAGCCCATTTGTATGATTATGAGTTCATTGCCTCTACTCCAAACCAGTGAAAAACTAACATTCAATAATTCTGCTTTGCAAATCATTGTTATTTTGATAAAACTTCAAGCAAGCAGCAGAAATTCCAAGCAGCCTCCAGGCAGGGAAAATTAGCAAGGACAGTGTCCTGCCCGCAACTGGAAGCCTCATGAATACAGGAGTTGATTTGAAGCTGGATGCCTTGGGAATCAATAGATGATTGTTTGCACGTGCAGGTGTTGTGGTTTAAATCTAGCCAGTAACTCAGTAGCCACTCACTTACACTCCTCCTTCCCAGGGTGGGATGGGGAGGAGAACTGAAAGAATGCAAACCCCACAGATTGAGATCAGAACACTTAAATAAAAAAAAATAAAGAACAATACTAATAATAACAATAATAATGATAAGAGAAATAAGAAGGGGAGAGGACTAAAACTAAAAGGGGAAAGGAAATGAAACAATAAACACAAGTGATTCACAATACAGTTGCTCACCACTCGCTGACCAATACCCAGCCTGATCCCAAGCAGCGATCTGCCCTTCTGGGTAACTCTCCCCAGTTTATATATCAAGCACGATGTGCTGTAGTATGGAATGCCCCTTTGGCTAGTTTGGGTCAGTTGTCTTGTCTCTGATTCCTCCCGGCTTCCCATGCCCCTCCTCACTGGCAGAGCATGAGAGACTGAAAAGTCCTTGATCAGGGTAAGTGCTACTGAGCAACAATTAAAACATTGGTGTGTTACCAATCGGCATTATTCTCAGACTAAAACAAAGAAAAAACAAAAAAGCACTGCACCAGCTATTAGGAAGAAAATTAACTCTATCCCAGCTGAAACCAGAACAGTGGGCCACAAAGTGCTGCTGCAGTTCAGGGTCTTACAGTTACAAACTGCATTTTCTGGAAGCCTGTAACATTCCTGTTCCTATTTTCAGTCAGCAAATAATGTGCCACACAAGTGGTCTGTGGGCTTTTGTTTTTTCTTAAATGAAAATATATGTGATGAGGGAGGAGGGAATTAGCAGAGAACTGGAGCTGCATTTTGAGCCCCATGCTTTTATTTTTAAACTGCATTCGCTGAAGTCCTGCTTAGCCTTAATAAATATGTTTTGCTAGTCAAATCTTTGATGCCACTCCTGGAGATTTAGCTTCACAACTCTCCCTCCATTTAGTGGAAACCTTTCAACTAAATATACATGCATCAAGCTGATGTAGATGTTTATTTTAGTTTATTAATTTAAGGCCCAATCCAAGGCACACTGAAGTCAACAGAAATTCAAAGCTTTAGTGGACACTGGATGACGCCATCATGAAAAATATCTTTATTAAACACATTCCAGATGTCAGATGGGCCAGTATTCAATGTTTCCTTACCTACCCTAAATTCCTCCCTGTCAACAGAAGCAGGGACTTATGACCTATGTTTTGGGTTGAGATTTTTTTTATATTATTTTTACAAGGCAATACTGTTGAGGCAAATGATCTGATGTTGATAACCACGCAACACCCAAGACAGTTTTAGCAGTCTGCTAGGTAATCAGCAATATGCCAGTAGAGATATACAGGTACAGGCTCTAGGTGCTAGGTATGGGAAGGGTAAACATCTTCCCTTTTCCTCCTTTGTGCTGTATTTTATTTAGTCTACTTGAGGATCATAGAATGGTTAAGGTTGGAAAGGACCTTGAGATCATCTAGTTCCAAGCCCCCTGCCATGGGCAGGGACGTCTCGCACTAGACCACGTCGCCCAAGGCTCTGTCCAACCTGGCCTTGAACACCGCCAGGGATGGAGCATTTACCACTTCTTTGGGAAACCTGTTCCAGTATCTCACTCCACCCTCACAGTAAAGAACTTCTTCCTTATATCTAACCTAAACTTCCCCTGTTTAAGTTTAAACCCATTTTTCCTTGTCCTATCACTACACTCCCTGATGAAGAGTCTCTCTCCGGCATTCTTGTCGGCCAGGCCCCCTTCAGATGTGAAGGCTGCTATGAGGTCACCACGCAGCCTTCTCTTCTCCAGGCTGAATAGACCCAGTTTTCTTAGCCTAGGGAGCTCCCGGGGTAAAAGCCTAGGCGCTGTCCATTAGACAGTAGCAAAAGCTCTGCAGGCTCGGCAAACGTGATATTGGTATTGGTATTCGTGCTGCAGGATCGGCATCTGTCTGTATGAATTCTGTAATATAGTAGTGTGGGTGTGTGTGAGAGAAACTTGTTTTAGAGATCTTTTGTATTTACAAAATGCCGTCGGTTCCCAAATCGTCCCCATTATGCTGTATTTTAAGCCACTGGAAGGAGGGTGGATTTGGGCATAGTACGTGGAAAAGCAAATTAATTGATTATTGTAATGTATGGTGGACACAGTATGAACTGGGGGATCAGGAGAAATGGCCTGAAAATGGGACTTTGCAGTACAATACTATATTGCAATTGATGTTATTTTGTAAAAGGGAAGGAAAATGGGATGAAGTACCGTATGTAGATCTTTAAGAAATAATGAGGATTGGCAGAAGTCCTGTGGAATAATGGTTGTCAAAACAAATGCAAATGAGCACTGTAAGGAATGTGTTTCTGAGAAGAAGTGTATTGCATGTCTCACTTTAGAAAGCAGTCTGCAGCATCAGAAGGATGATGACAATCTTGATTTAGCAGTTGCTCCGTCAGCCCCGCCAGTAACAAATGGAGAAAAGGGGAGGGGGGGAGGATGATAGTGACAGTGATCTTGAGAGTGAGAATGATTCTGAATGTAAGGAAAAACAGAGGACAGCCCCCTTCCAACACCCCCGTCTCGCACCGAACTCGTCAAAGGGGAGGACGAGAGAGAAAAGTACAGTCAGGCACCTCATGTGGTGCTTGCCCCTTTAAGACAGGGAGTTGGAACAGAAGGACCGGTGTACATTAAAGTACCCTTCTCACTGGGAGATTTGGTCATCTGGAAACAATCATCAGGAACATATAGAGATAATCCTGATAAGGTGGCTCAGGTAATGAAAATGATTATGAAAACCCAAAATCCAGATTGGGACGATATTCAAGTACTCTTAGATACTCTCATGGATTTGACAGAGAAAGAGATGGTATTAAGAACTGCTAGAGAGAGGGTTTGGGAGGATATAAGACAGGTGTTGATTGTAGGAAATGTGGATCAGAACTTCCCGATGGAAGATCCGATGTGGGATTATAACACACCAGGGGGAATGAGAAATTTACGGAGGTATCAAGATTGGGTGGTTGTCGAGGTACGGAATGCCATGCCCAAAACAATAAACTGGTCAAAATTGTACAATGTCAGGCAGGAAAAGATGGAATCACCATCTACCTTTTTAGAGAGACTTAGAAAGACTTAAAGAGACTGCAAAGAAATATACCAATTTGGATGTGGAAACTGAACAGGCCAGGGCCCAGCTGGCCCTGATTTTTCTAGGGCAGTCTCAAGATGACATTAGGAAAAAACTGCAAAAGCTGGAGGGAGCAGATCTGCGAAACTTGGACAGATTATTAGAGGTAGCTTGGAAGGTGTATAATAACCAGGAAAAAGAAAGCTCCCAGAGGCAACAGCAGAATTTATTGGCAGTGATACAGGGAAGAGAGCAAGGTTTCTCTAATTCTAGGGGAAGAGGACGAGGAAATATGAGAGGACAAGGATGGGGAAGAGGATTTTATAATCCAAGAATGGAAATGAGCACAGAAAAAATGGGATATAATCAATGTGCACTTTGCAGACAGGAAGGACACTGGAAAAATTATTGTCCATTGAGGGAAGGACAATTTATATCCCCCAGGAACCTTTTTGCGGGATCAGATGCAGCCAGAGCGATGGTACTGGGAGAATATGACAATCAAAGTTGACTAGACAGGGCAAGAAATGAAGAGCCCGTTGTAAAAATTCAATTGGGAAATAAGGAAGTGAAATTTTCGGTGGATACAGGGGCCACTTATTCAGTTTTAAATGAATTACATGGAAGAATAGGAGAAAAGACTACAACAGTTGTAGGAGCCACAGGGAAGGAGAAAATACGGCCATTCCTGCAGCCCCTAGACTTGTGAATTAGGGGAAAAGAACTGACACATGAATTTCTGTATGTGCCTGAATGTCCCATTCCTCTATTGGGACGGGACTTATTGAGAAAATTGGATGCTACAATATCTTTTGAAAATGGCGAATTGATAATGCAGATCCCTGAATCCAAAGCAGGACAGATTTTAGTTCTCAAAGATAAACCTATTCCACAAATTCCAAAAGTAGTGGAACAGGCTGTGATACTGACAGTTTGGGAAACAGAAATTCCAGGGAAATCAAAAGCAGCTCAACCAGTAACAGTGGAACTTAAGGATGGAGCTAAGACAGTAAGAGTTAGACGGTATCCACTGAAGCTGGAGGCGAGATATGGAATTATGAAAACAATTGAGAAATTTTTAAAGTACCAAGTTTTGGAAGAATGTGAATCAGAATATAACACACCTATTTTCCCGGTAAAGAAACCAAACGGTGAGTATAGATTAGTACAGGATCTAAGGGCAATAAATGAAATAACTAAAGATATTCACCCTGTGGTAGCGAACCCTTATGCATTGTTAACATCTGTGAAGGAAAAGTATAAATGGTTTACAGTGATTGATTTAAAAGGTGCCTTCTGCATTCCCCTTGATAAAAGTAGTAGGAAACTGTTTGCATTTGAATGGGAAAACCCACAGAACGGACGGAAGACGCAGTTAACATGGACTAGACTTCCACAAGGATTTAAGAACAGCCCGACTCTCTTTGGGAATCAGCTGGCCAAGGAACTGGAGACATGGACTACTCAAGGAAAAATACAGGTACCGAGATCACAATATCTTTTATTGCAGTACGTAGATGACATCTTTATTGCCACAGAGCAAGAGTCATTGTGCATAAAAGTGACTATTGAAATCCTGAATCAGTTAGGCCTGAATGGCTACAAGGTCTCAAAAGAAAAGGCACAGATTGCATGTATAACTGTGTTGTACTTAGGATGCGAAATTTCACAAGGACAGCGAAAACTGGGGATAAATCAAATAGAGGCAATTTGTGCCATCCCAGAACCACGGAACCTACATGAATTAAGGACATTTTTGGGCATGGCAGGGTGGTGCAGATTGTGGATAATGGACTATGGACTCATTGCTAAACCCCTGTATGAAGCCCAGAAATCACCTGCTTTTGTTTGGGATAAACCGCCGAAAGAGGCTTTTAAGAACTTGAAGGAGGCGTTAATGAAATCTCCGTCATTGGGACTCCCAGATTTGACAACAAACTTTCAGTTATTTGTTCATGAGAGACAGAGACTGGCACTGGGAGTGTTAACCCAGAAGCTTGGAAGCTGGAAAAGGCCAGTAGGATACTTCTCAAAACAACTGGACCCAGTAAGTGCAGGATGGCCCTCATGTCTAAGAGCAGTAGCAGCAACTATTATTCTGATACAGGAGGCCAGGAAACTGACTTTGGGGAAACCCATTGAAGTGTTTGTGCCACATATGGTGACAACTGTTTTAGAACAAAAAGGGGGATATTGGTTATCCCCTAGCAGGATGATGAAATATCAAGCAATTTTGACAGAACAAGATGATGTGAGTTTAAAAACCACTAACTTGTTAAACCCAGTAGCTTTTCTAGGAACTGACCTAGAAGAAGGGACTCTTGAACATGACTGCATAGAAGTCATTGAGCATACATATGCAACCAGAGCGGACTTAAAGGATGTACCTCTTGAACAACCAGACTGGGAACTCTTCACAGATGGAAGCAGTTCTGTGGAGAATGGGACACAATATGCAGGATATGCAGTGACAACGCAGCAAGAGGTAATTGAAGCTAAAGCACTACCTCCTGGAACATCAGTCCAACGGGCAGAATTGATTGCTCTCACAAGAGCATTGGAACTGAGCGACGGTAAAAAGGTAAATGTATGGACTGATTCAAAGTACGCGTTCGGTGTAGTACATATACACGGAGCATTATGGAAGGAACGGGGAATGTTGTCTTCACAAGGGACTAATATAAAATATCAGAAATAGATTCTGGAATTAATAATTGCTGTGCAAAAGCCTAAACAGGTGGCCATCATGCATTGCAAAGCACATCAAGGAGGAACTTCAAAGATATCCGAAGGAAATACACTGGCAGATCGGACAGCTCGACAAGTTGCTCTGAAGGTATGGAACATGATGGCCTTGATACCTCTTAAGGTAAGCCCACTCCATACCTATCTTTCACAAGATCCTAATTATTCAAAAGAAGATGAAAAACTGGCAGGACTTTTAAAAGCTCAAAAGAACCCTGAAGGGTGGTACACAACAACAACTGGACAAGTAATAGTACTCCCGGCCATAATGCGAAAAATTCTACAAAGTGAACATCAAAAGTGTCATTGGGGTGCAGAAGCATTGGTGACTTATTTAAGGTGAGGAATAATTTCCACACAGATGTTAACCATGGCAAAAGCAGTAGGGTCAAAATGTGAAGTTTGTTTGAAAAACAACCCAGTGGTGAAAAGACAAGTGGAGATGGGAAGAATTGGGATAGGAATGGAACCAGGAGATTATTGGCAGGTTGATTTTGCAGAACTACCAAAAGTACAAGCATGCAAATATCTGCTAGTAGGGGTTGATACTTTTTCCGGATGGCCAGAGGCCCTTCCCTGTCGCACCAATCAAGCAAGGGAGATGGTAAAATGGTTACTTAGAGAAATCATTCCACAATTTGGAGTCCCTTTGGGAATATCATCAGATAGAGGCCCACACTTTGTTGCGACAATAGTGCAGGAAATAAGTAAATCGTTGGGGATATCTTGGAACCTACATACCCCCTGGAGACCTCAGTCCAGTGGGCAAGTAGAGAAGATGAATCAAACAATAAAGAGACAAATTAGTAAAACATGTCAAGAGGCCAAAATAAAATGGCCACAATCACTGCCTATAGCTTTGTTGCGAATCAGAATAAAACCCCGGAGTGGAATGTCAGTGAGCCCTTATGAGATTCTCTACGGAAAACCATATGAGGCACTGGAACCTAATCCTAATACCCATATCAAAGGGAATCAGGATGTTTATAATTATGTGTTGTCTCTAGGTAGAACTCTAACCAGTCTGAGAAGTACTCTGATATGGAACAGACCATTATCCTTGGAGAATCCAGTGCATGACATTCAACCAGGAGATCAAGTATACATCCGGAACTGGAACAAGGAACCATTAAAAGAATGGTGGAACGGACTATATCAAGTACTGTTAACCACGTTCACGGCAGTAAAGGTAGATGGGGTGGATTCTTGGATACATTATACACGAGTAAAGAAGGTTCCAAAGGTTTGGGAAACACAGATACTAGGTCCTACAAAACTAAAACTGAAATGTAAATAAGATGTCTGGATTGATTTACAAAACTTTGATTGTCATTTGGTCATTGACACAGCTGACAGTTGTTCCTATCCTAGGAATTCCTCAGAAAAGAAATGTTCTGATACAACTCATAGGACAAGATGCCATTCTGACCTGCAAGTTCACAGACACCATTCTGGTAGGATCAATGCCAATGAGGGTAATTTGGGAAAAGGTAAATGATTTTCCCCAGCATCCAGACCTTACCTTTGACAGTAAGAAACATAAAGCTCAACTGCAGGGTAAATGGAAATTGAAAAGTGAAGTGAAAAATAGATTCAATGGGCAAAACCAAAATGTGAGGGAAGTAGAATTAAAATTGTCAAACTTAACCTTTGAAGACCAGGGCAGATATAGATGTATTGTAAAAACAAATAGAAGTATAAAATATGCGGAGAGAATATTAATTGTCAACTCCGCATAAAATTATGGAATGAAAGCAAATCACAAATCTGCAATTGGCTACAGCGAAATTGAAGTTATGGGAAGAAGAACTAAAAGATCAGTAAATCCAATACAGATAATCCAGTCATATCATCGAAGCCCTGAGGAAAATTTAGTGATATGTCTGATTGAGGATTTTACAAAGATGAAAAACACGAGCAAAATAACAGCATGTTTACCGATACCCAAAGTGGCAGGAGAGCCAATTGAATGGGGAATAATAATGTTTCCACTTCCAGACACCAATAGAACAGTGGCCTGTCAGGAAAAGGAAGCAATAAAGAATATGACAGTGACAGAATATCAAAAGGAAGGAGTTCTAGGTGCCTCTATAACAGAATCACTGTGCAGAGAAAAATTAAACTCCCAATTTACTATCTATAAAGAAGGAATTGGAAAATGCATTTATGATAAAGAAATTAAAATAACTTGGCAAATAAGAGAAAAGACATGGGAGTGCCAAGGGAAAAATAACTCAAAGGAAACTTGGGATACAATTTGGTCAGTAGGAATTTTGCAAAAATTCCAGTATGGAGGAGAGATGCCTTGCTGTTTAAGATGGACTAGAAAACAGAGCGTAACAGAGGACATGAGCTCGACAGCAATAAATAGAGTCAGTCAAGACATAACCGAGAGTGTCCCCTGGTGGAATTGTACCAAGGTTCTGGATTGTGACACTGACCCTGAAACAATTACAATGCCCCCTGTTAAAATTGCCTTAATGGCTGGATGTGCATGTCGAGGACTGAAAGTTGGAGGAAAAGTAATACAGATCCCTGTTAAAACTCCATATCTAGTAAACTGTAGATGTTCGACAGTACACAGTATAGGACATTTGGTATGGGCAGCTAGTGATGGAACTTGGACTACTCACCTATCAGTGGGAGGTCTGGTTAAAGGGTTTAGGGTTACCCACACTTTGTCCAATATGGAAAAAAATCACCATTCAGAGGCAAATTGGAAACTTTACAAATTCGAACAAAAAGAAATGTAGATGATGAGGATACTTGGCAGGAACCCTCCACACGTACCAAAATAAGATGGACCCTAGAATCCCTATTCGCTCAGATTGCTACTTACCAAAATAGGGAAATGATTTATGATCTCATTGGTCAAACAGAGAGACTAGCCAGAATACCAAAGAAAGGATTTAGGGATTTGAACCTAGAGTTACAAGCAACAACTAAAATGACCTTGCAGAACAGGATGGCACTGGACATGTTACTACTTAAAGAACATGGTGTTTGTGAATAGACAGAATAGACCATTGTTGTGTTCATATTCCTAATGTAACTGCGGATATGGAATACGATATTTCCCAGCTAACCAAAGTTGAACAAGAAGCAGAAATGGAAAGAGAATATATTGAACTAAATTGCATTGGAGCACTCTTTGATAGTTTGGGCCTTCACCTTACGGGATGGGTCCGTTCCCTCGTGCAAACTGTAATTGAGATACTGATTGTATTTTTAATGCTATATCTGATGTATCTTTATATCCGAAAGGAAATAGCCCAAAGCAGTGCATGGACCCATCGAATTATAGGAGCAGTAACTAGGGAACATCCAAAGTACCCCACACCTCCACCTACCTATCAGGAAACAGCCACTTGAAAGAATGAAAATACTTACTTAAGTTAAAGTGAAGTATTTTCAAAGGGGGAAAATGTTAGAAAAGGGTGAAGTTTTTATGATAAAAAAATCATATAAAATAGTAGAAATGATTATATTTAAGAAATTTTAAATCAATAGTGTGGTTTTGTATATTAGGAAATGTTGTAACCTTGTAGCTTGGTTTGCAGTCTTGTATCATGGTTACTCTATAACAAATGTTACAATGGTAGTCTTGGTAGCAAGAGCTAACATAGCCATATATGGTGAAGGGTATATGAGTAGATATGAAAAAGTATTGTAAAACTCTATCGAAGCAGAAACCACAGGCATACCAAGGGTAGTCAAGTGAGGATAAGAGAATGCTGGCGTCCACATAATGGTTGGAGCCTATCCAAAGAATGAAAGGTGAAAAGGACAGAGCGAGGAAGACTTCTTACTTCATCTGAGGAAGACCCCTTCATCAGGACGACCACCAGAGGGGGCTGCACAAGCGCAGAAGAGGCTGATGTCGTAATGGACTGACGTGGCAATTTATGATGTAATCCATGTTGAATATGCATTAATTGCGAAAACTTAACTGTATAAATTACAAACGCGATGTGAAGGGGTCGGAATCAGATTTGGGTGCGTACCCCTAATTCCCGGCACCTCAATAAAAGCACCTCATATAACCATTCCGGTGGTTATGTGTTTGTCTTGACACTAACACTATCAATACACTCCCTGATGAAGAGTCCCTCTCTGGCATTCTTGTAGGCCAGGCCCCCTTTTCAGATATGAAGGCTGCTATGAGGTCACCACGCAGCCTTCTCTTCTCTAGGCTGAATAGACCCAGTTTTCTTAGCCTGTCTTCATATGGGAGGTGCTCCAGCCCCCTTATCATCCTCATGGCCCTCCTCTGGACTTGCTCCAGCAGCTCTATGTCCTTCTTACATTGAGGACACCAGAACTGCACACAGTACTCCAAGTGAGGTCTCATGAGATCAGGTCATTAAAATAATTATTTGTGGATGTTCCTTGCACTATGTAGAATGAACTTCAGGGATGCTCAGCATCTGCACTGTCATCCTTCTCTATGGATCAAATCCCTCATTTCAAGGCCAGGCTGGATGGGGGTTTGAGCAACCTGGTCTAGTGGAAGGCTCTAGTGGAACCTGACCATGGAAGGGGGGTTGAAACTAGATGGTCTTTAAGGTCCCTTCCAACACAAACCCTTCTATGAGTCCATGACTCTATGATTCTATGATTGATTTATTCCCAGGTCCCTGTGCTACCATCACACGTCAGTGTCCTCCTGCTACTATGGTGATGCTCCTCTACGACCAATTCATTGGACCTGAAGTTACTCTTTGTGTCTTCAGATTCACTAATTAGGAAAGGAAAGATCATTTGGGGAATTAAACACTGTGTCTTCATCTCAAAGATACTACCTGTATAATGCAGAAAGTTTGCCTTTAGATACATGTGGAGACAGTGTTCTCACAGGAGAACACATAACTGGTGCAAAAACTGAATAATCCTGAAAGATACAGCAAGGCCGTGAGAGGCCCGAGGAAGCTTAAGCAAGCAAGATAAGAAGAAGCTGTAATTCACTGAGTTAATGAGAACTGTGGACTGTTGGCAAGCTTTCGAGGTCAAGTTCTCACATCTGTGCTTAACCAATTGTGTGTTAGTCACTAAGGGTCTTCAAGACATGTATCCAATCATAATATGCCAAATGAATGTAAGTGACTGTAGGAAATGGTATATAAGGAGTTAAAGCTTTGTAATAAATTGGCATTTGCTGATCACATTGATCGTTCCTGCGTTGTCCGTGACTCCCGCGTCGACAAATGGCACCCGAACAGGGATCCTTAGATCAGTAACTTGTAGCATCCAGTTTGAAGGTCCGATCAAAAGAAGAGGGAGCGGAGAGCCGGTCAAAAGTCAGCGCTGCCCCGGCGCTGTGAAATTCAGACATCTGCAAACAGTGGAGTAACTGTGGGATCTCGCCCTGATCAGGTGAGCGGCCAGGGAGGAGATGGGGCACTCGCCTTCCAAAGAGGAACAGGCAGTGATGGAGCTCCTCCAACATAATTCTCTCTAAGAGAAGACTGCAACATGATAGTGCCACCTCACAGAGGCTGTTAAAGTGGGCCCGGGATAGTGGCTTTATCCCCACAGAGCAAGCCACCTTTGAAGTTTCTGAATGGGAACGTATAGGTCAGGCATTGTGGGATGAGATTAGTAAAGGGACAAAGGAAACCCTGAAGTATTCATTATGGAGATTGATAATTGAGACTTTAAAGGAAATGAAATCGGAACAGGCAGCAGTGGCATCTGTTTTCCTGGTGGCTGCTCCTTCACAAAGTCAGTCAGAGGTAGAGAAGTGTGCTACCTCTATGGTATTTGCCCCCCCCCGTTTTGCCTAGCACGGCACCGCAGAAACCTCCTCGGCATAAGGGGGAAGATAAAGTGAAACGGCACTCGCGTCCGAAAGTACAAGTAGAAAGTGCAAACGCGGTCACCTTCAACCCAGAGGAAGAAGACCCCAAATCGGAATTGGAACCAGACCCAGAGTCTCCGGCAGAACCGGAGTTGTACCCTCCCCTTCCTGATCCTGACTCAGTTCAGACAGTTCGGCTTGTCGGCTGATGCGAACCAGCCTCAGTGATGGTCAACTGCGACAGCTGCTGAAGAAATTAAAGTATTGGAGACAAAAGAAACCTCCAAACCCTCTGCCCCACCCTCCTACAATCCAGTAGTAAAGAAAGGGGAGTGGGAGGACGATGTTGGGCACGGGGTAGGGGATTATGGTAATAACCCTGCTAAAGTTTGGCGTGGGATGATCAAAGATGCAATTACTATGGGGGAATTTTCAGCTATGGGTCCCTCAGCATTCCCGGTGTTTAACACTCCACAGGGGGGAAAGAAGTGGGAGGCATTGGATTTAAAGGCAGTAAAGGAGGCGCGTCAACCGGTAACATCCTACGGGTTAAAATCATCGTGCACATATTTTTTCTCCATATATCTTAGCACCATATGATATCCGTATGATAGCTCAATTGTTGCTTACCCCCCACCTTCAGATATGATTTAAAGTGAGCACAGCAGAGGAAAAGGCTGGATACATGGCTACTGCCTTTGCTGCTGCTGTTAAACCCCTTTTACAATCAGGTTAGGGCGATTGTGGGGGTGCTAAAGGTATGAGATGTTATAATTGTGGACGGACGGGACATTTTAGAAAGAAACATTGTACTGTAAAGAAAATTAGTTCAGCAGCCCCCCCTCCCCCCCTCCCCCCCCCAGTGGGGTTACTGGTTTTGCAGATAAATGTGTTAGATATGTCAAATTTGGACACAAGACAATTGAATGTCATTGCTTTGCAACCTGGCTTGCCTAGCCCTTTAATGATACCTCAGGGTTGGGATTTAATAGCAATTGATTTAAAAGACTGTTTTTTCACAATTCCTCTACACCCAAGCGATTGTGAAAAATTTGCTTTCTCTGTCCCAGCAATTAACAAAGGAGAGCCTCCTAAGAGATATGAATGGGTTGTTTTACTTCAAGGTATGGAAAATTCTCCTGTTCTTTGTCAACTGTATGTTGCCTGGGCATTGCAACCGATCTGACAAAAACTGCAAAATTGTGTTATCTATCACTATATGGATGATATCCTAATTGCAGGCAAAGATGTAAACAAGGACCATCTGCTCTACCTGCTGCAATCAGAATTAGCGAAAGCAGGACTGGTAATTGCACCGGACAGGGTGCAGCGTGAAGCCCTTGGAAATATCTTGGGTGGATCGTTTCCAGAACTGAAATTAGGCCTCAAAAAGTTAAAATTACCACACAGATAAAAACCTTGTCTGACGTGCAGAAATTGACGTGTGATATTCAGTAGATCTGCCCTTTGTGTGGAATCACAAATGATGTTCTACCTGATCTCATGCCCCTTTTAAAGGGTGATTCAAAGGCAAAGAAAAAAAAAAAAAGTTCTATTAAAAGCTCAGAATGAGGCCTTAAATCACATCATGACAAAAATCCCTACCTCTTATGTTGCTCAATGGAATCCAGATTTACAGTTTATTCCGTTTATTGTCAACAGTGAGTATTATCCATTTAGTCTACTAGCACAGTGGGATCTTAAAAAGACTGGTTCTTTATGCATTTTAGAATGGATTTTCCTACGTAAAACTGTAACTACTCGGTTAGAAGTATTTGCTCTTTTGGTTATACGAAGTTGTTCACGTTGTCAGGAAATTATGGGCTGTGATCCATCACAAATTTGTTTGCCACTTACTAGGGTATGGTTAGACTGGGCACAACAATCTAGCTCTGCTATTCAGTTTGCTCTGATAGGTTTTGTTGGTCCTCTTAATATACATTTTCCACCTCATAATATGTTTACAATGCTAAAGAATAATCAGTTTGAAGATGTTACCTTTTATCCTAGTAAACCTGTTGTAGGATTAACTGTCTTTACAGATGCAAGCAAAATCAATCACACAGCCGGATATGTTTGCCAAACAGACGATGGTTGGAAAGAGCAGAAGATATTTGGTCATTTTTCCAATTTGCTACAAACGCTAGAGCTAAGTGCTGTTATTGCAGTATTTCAACAATGGCCTGACGCCCCTCTTAATATTGTCTGCAATTCTTTATATGTTGTAAGCATTGTTCAATGTATAGAAAGGGCAATTTTACAAGAAGTCAGTAATCACAGGTTGTGGATCTTGTTAAAAACCTTATTACATCTTGTGAATACTTGTAAATGTACATATTTTATTATGCATGTTCATAGTCATTCAGGCCTTCCAGGAAGCCTTAGTGAAGGCAATAACAAAGTGGATAAATTAGTTGCCCCAGCATGGGCAGGGCCCTCTGTAAATATCTTTCAACAAGCTCGAGCATCCCATGCCTTCTTCCATCAGTCAGCAAAGATGTTAGTTCGACAGTTTGGACTGTCCCTAACAGATGCCCAAGGCATTGTGCAATCTTGTCCCAATTGTCAAGGCCAAGCAGTAGGTATAGGCCTTGGAGTCAACCCTCGAGGCCTCCAGCCTCTTCAGCTTTAGCAAATGGATGTGATTCATGTACCCTCTTTCAGGAAACTGAAATATGTCCATGTTACTATTGACACTTTTTCTCACTTTGTCTGGGCCACTCCCCAGGCTGGTGAGACTGCGCGCCATGTAATCATACATATAGGTGGTTGCTTTGCAGCTATGGCAGTACCTTTACAGCTAAAATCAGACAATGCATCTAGCTACACTTTCTAGATTTTTGAATACTTGGGGTATTTCTCATATCACTGGTATTCCTCATTCTCCTACAGGACAAGCTATTATTGAACGAACACAACAAACTTTGAAACGGTTGCTGGAAAAACAAAAAACGGGGGAAGAAGGACTTACACCAATAGCAGGGATACAGAAAGCTGTATATGTTATGAATTTTTTGCTATTGACGGGAGATTTTAATGACCCCCCCTGCTATAATACATGGTTAGGCATTAGGTGCAGGTTATATGTCTAAATCTCTGGGTATTCTGGTCCAGTACAAAGATTTGGAAAGTGGCATTTGGAAAGGTCCTGAGGAAGTAAAACTAATTGGTCAAGGTAATATGTGTGTAATTACAGATTCTGGTCTGTGGTGGGTGCCAGCTCGATGGGTGAAACACTGGAAAGAGTCAGCACTGCCCCAGGACGCCCCCCTCGTCAGTGATTGAATGAGTTGAAATTTGAGCTTAGGACATCCGTTTTATGGATGTTTTCAGTCCTTCTTAAAGTGAAAGGAGCAGTCTTTTTTATGTTAAAGTAAAAAAAAAAACAAACCAAAAAACCACCACCAATAACACCACCACCACCCCCCCACCCCCCCACCCCCCTCAACCTTCGCCGCCACAGCTGCGAAGACTGAGGACAGAGATGAAGATGATCCTTTTGAGTCAGGCCCTATTGACCCCAAGAAGGAGCCTGTGCACCTCCATCAGACTGCTGTTGCTGCTCCTGAGGTTCTGATGCCTGATAATTCTGATGCTGACCTGGATGGTCCTTTTGACCTGGAGCCTATTCATATGGAAAAGAGCCTGATTTATATCCCCCAGATCCTCATGTTAAATGCACAGCTGTAAAGGGAGAAGTGAGACCAGTGGGGGATGCAGATGTATTGTGTGCTTTCCTGGTGGTGTATGTTCTGCATCAAGACCCGCAGTGGGAAGGTCTCTCGTATGCTCTTATCAGGAGTATCGGGCAGACTGTGATGGACTGAGGACTTATGACCCCATATACAACTCATTTAATACATTCTCTCTGTGATACTCATGTACTAGAAGCTGGTAAAAATAAGTATGTCCAGGTTTCTATCGACCTTTGGAGACCTTTATAAATACTGCTGGCTACTTCTTCCAACATAGGCTGGCCATCTGTGTCGGAATGAGTGTGCATTTTGGTCAGTATAAAAGCCCAAGCCTCATGCGATATGGGGGAGGCAGAGCCTCTGCGGGGACGCCTGCTAAGGCTGAGCCTGCCACCTTGCACTGCGATGATGCTTCTCGGAGCTGGTTTTCCTGTTAGTCTCCACAGGGTCCTTGTGCCATGTTCTGTACGTGGGATTGTGTAGTGGAAGTAATGATTGTTGGGATTTTGTGCTTCAAATATTGTAGTTGTGTGGAGTGTGCTTGTGGGATCCCATATGTGTGTGTGTGTGTGTGTGTGTGTGTGTGTGTGTGTTGAGGGCAGACAGTGTTCTGTGTATTTTTTTTTCTCTCTTGTTGGGTTGCTATAAAAGTTTTTAACGGGCAGCAGTTTAACATTTCGGGCAAGAAAGGGTTAATGCAGAAGTGCGGCTGCCGGTAGGTATTTATGGTTGCAGGCAGCTGTAGCTGCTGCCCAGCAGGCTGGTGTTCGGTGTTTGGTGTTTGTAGCTGTGGAAAGCAGCAACCTCGGAAAAAAAAAGAAAACAAGAAGGGGGAGCAGTGATGCGGCGAACTCCTCGTTTAACCTGTCTGCTTCTCAAGAACGGATAACCTGGAGGAGGGGGTGATAACCTGGAGGAAGGGGTGTATTTGTGTCCTCCTGCCTGCAAAGTTTGTCAAGCCTTGCCATGATCTGGACAGACGAATGGAGGAACCTGATGCCTCAGCTGCAGGAGCTGAATGTGAATACCCCAAGCAGAATGAGATAAAGGAAGAGAAAAACCAATGATTGCTTAACATCATTTGGGGGCAACTGAAAAGTAACAGTATGAATATGAAATGAGGCTTTGATTTTGTGTATGAAACCACCTGTATTTGCTAGCCAGTTGCTGATAAGAAACTACACCTTGTATTATATGTTTTTTTCACTTGTAAAAGAGATGTTAGAGTATGCAAATTTGTAGTAGCTGCTAGAAAATGCTAAAGCAAAAGATAGAAATATTCTAATACAATGGTAGTGTTATAAAGCAGGTAATGGAACAAATTAAGAGGATTAGAGAATTCCACTGTTAAGAAATTTCTTTGGCTAGTCCCTTGCTGGCATCATCATCTTCAACATGCTGCTGCACCCTGTAATAGTTACTCTGCTAATGTAAATCTGTGTGTGTGCCTTGCTGTAATAACAGCTTGTTATTGGATGAAGCAGGTGAAACTCTGTATTGACAACAAGGTGCAAGGACTGAGGCTGATCAAATGCCTGCTACCACAATCAAGGGCAAGACTGGGTTGGCCTCTGTGTTTGCCACCAAGAAGAGCCTCCAGCAGGCGTGGAGCGGTGGGGACACATGCCATGCCAGACCTTGATGTGAAGGATGGCCTCCCCTGTTACCAGAGAGCCATACAGCAGAAAAGGGTGGCAGGCCTAGCAGCCTGTAGTTGGCATATGTTGAAAATATGATCTAGCCCAAATCCCCTGCTTAAGTAGGGTCATCCAAAAGATACATAAAACAAAAAGGGGGAGATGTGGAGACAGTGTTCTCACAGGAGAACCCATAATTGGTACATAAACTGAATAATCCTGAAAGATACAGCAAGGCCGTGAGAGGCCCGAGGAAGCTTAAGCAAGCAAGATAAGAAGAAGCTGTAATTCACTGAGTTAATAAGAACTCTAGACTGTTGCTAAGCTTTCGAGTCAAGTTCTCACACCTGTGCTTAACCAATTGTGTGTTAGTCACTAAGGGTCTTCAAGACATGATAATATGCCAAATCACTGTAAGTGCCTGTAAGAAATGGTATATAAGGAGTTAAAGCTTTGTGATAAATTGGCATTCGCTGATCACATTGATCGTTCCTGCGTTGTCCATGACTCCCGCGTCGACAGTCCTCTCCTACAGTGGACCTAAGGTCTTCATTCTCACAGTCCCTGCCTCTGGCTTCCAAAACTTGGACAGTGTGGTCAGTATAAAATAATTTTCCAAGTGTTTGATTAATAGCATCATAGTCATAGCTTCAGTTCAGGTGCAACATTTTTAATGTTTTATTATTTTACAGAGTAATAGAACAGGACAGCAGGAAAAGACAGATGTAGGAATGTTTCTTCTACCCATCTGCTCATGAGAACAGTGGATCACAAGATAATGTTTTCCAGGTTTGGGGCAGCTAATATTAGAAAATCTACTGGAGAAAAGTTTATAACAGAGCCAACAATGCCCTGAGGAAGAAAGTGGAACCTGGAAGCCAGTTTGTCCTTCAGAGCTGGAGTACTTATCAGGGAAGGGAGCAATTTGGTTCTTCCAGGGAGCCAGTCAGGACAAGCTGTTTCCTTGATGACTACAAGAGGAATGGCAGCTGTGCCACACTGCCAACCATAATGGGACATTGCCCTTTATCATGAAGCAAATGACTCCATCCCTGTCCTTTCAACACCAGCAGTGTCCGAAGCTCACCACATAGGTCCTTAATGACCTCAGTATTACAGTGATGGAATACACCTCCAATATCATTGTGGGAGACTATAGCTTAAAGAAAGAAAAGCCGAGTCATGTAGGGTCCAGTGCAGACTTCAAAGAGGAGAAAGCAGAAGCTTTTCAGTTCACTTTGTGGTAAAGCTGGAAGAAAGTATGGAGATGTTTTTATGAGATTAAAAGAATAAGAGGAATAAGTGTAGAGGTTCAACCCCTGATGAAGCTGATGGAGAGACTATGGGAATATGAACTTAAACAGAAAGGGGAAGGACCAGAGGTGGTGAACTTGAGGCTTGACTTGTTAGGAAGGAGGGATAGAGAAAGAACAAGGGATCTGAAGAGATAAAACAGCCAAATCAAATACTAAGAAAGACTGTTAAAGGCAGCATGTTTTATATGGACTGAAACATGTGGGACAATGTAAAGAAGCAGTGGCTGTGGTAATCAGAGCAGGAGATGACAGAGCCATGGAGAAGAGGTTTTATTATTTGAACAGAGAATGATAAAATAATTCAGAAATTGTAAACAGTACGGGAAAAACTGGAATTCTGGTTTGGTCATATTAAGTTAAAAACTTCATGGAAAAGGAACAAAAATCTAATGAATGTACTGTGCTTCACCTGGCTTGTTATGTGCAATGCAAAATTAGGGACAGCATATATAGATACAAATAAATTCATGTATAACATAGTGAGAACAATTCAGACTAATGTTTGAAATTTTTACCCTGTATTTATAGCTTGCTTCTTACAGCAAAAAGCAAGTTTTATATAGAACAAACATTTAACTATTTTCCTTTGTACTTTAACAGGATTTAATTTTACTTTAAATTTTAATTCGTTTCGTGAGGGGGCCTGGCAGCCCTAGTGCACAGGCATTACAACTTACAAGTTATTTGTCACTGTAACTTAAAGACCATTACAAAATTTACAAATCAGGTACCTGATTATCAAAATACTGTCAGCAGCTGGTCTCTTCAAGTGAATATATCAGTATTGGTGTATGTTGTTCTTTTAGGTATTTATAAAACAAAGCTCTTGTCCTCATTTCCGTTACTGGCTAACTAACACTGTTAATGGCATTTGGTTTTCATTCAAAGGCAAACTGTCAAGGACAAACATTAACAGCGTACATTTACATTGAGAAATCCCACTGGTTTTATATACGTTCTTTTTAAAGATAATGCCTTGAAACCTTATACTTACTTTTATACTAATTTAAATATAATTTAAATATATTTTAAATTTGATATTTAGGCCATTTTCTGACAGTGAACCTTTAATTACATAGCAAAAGCATTTGCATAGCTAACAAACCATCTTCAGTTTTCTTCATGCACATACTACTTGCTGGACAATCAATAAGATGATGTAGTGAAGAAATCAGTTCTGTATTTCAGTATGTTTTTCTGCTAAATACTATGTAGTTCAAAACTGGATTGAAATCCGCATGTTAAGGCTAAGCCTATTCTATTCTGCTTTCTTACCAGGCTCAGCCTATTCTATTATGCTTTCTTAACAGGCTGCATCCCTATATTGTGTTATATTGTTATGTTCTAAAGCTGACACATTAAAGGAAAAACTACTGAAATCTATTAGAATTACAGTAAAAAAGAAGGGAGATTTCTAAGAAATACTGCACAAAAAAGCACAGATTAAAAAAATGGAAGCAGCAGAGAACAGCAGCTATGTGTCACAAAATGATAAATACGAAAAGCTCAGCCCACAGTCTCCATCTGTCATCTCACCCCTTCCTCTCCCAGCTGTTCTTAAATTAAATGAATGCTTCTAATAGGAGATTTTCTCATGAAATCTTATGAGAATTCATCCAAAGGCAAGTTAAAACAATGAAGTGTAATCAAGCAATTCACCTCTCAAGTTGCTTGGCTTCAATGTTGTCATGGTTTAACCAATGCCAGACAGCTTGTCCACTCACTCCCCCCCCCTCTTCTTGCCCTCCCCCTACTCCTGGAGGGACGGAGAGGAGAATCAGAAAGAATGCAACTCCCACGGGTTGAGATAAGAGCAGTTTAGTAACTAAGGTATAACACAAATCACTACTGCTACCACCAATAATAGTAATGATAAAGGAAATAACAAGGGAAGAGAATACAACACCCCATCACCAGGCGACCGATAACTCGCCCCCCCCCAGCCCGACCAAGCACCGACCGATACCTCCTCCAACCCTGCAGTCCCCCTGCCCTTCCGGGTAACTCCCCGTTATATCCTGGGCATGACGTGCTGTGGTATGGAATACATCTTTGGTCAGTTTGGGTCAGGTGTCCTGTCTCTGCTTCCTCCTGGCTTCCCCTCCTCCCTGGCAGAGCATGAGGCCCACAAAGTCCTTGGCCAAACCAAATCATCATTTTTATCAGCTCTGTTCCCAGCCCGAAAGTCAAAACACATCACTGCACCAGCTACCAAGAAAGAGAAAAATGACTGCCACTGCTAAACCCAGGACAAATGTTCACATTGATAAAAGAAAAAAATCAACAATAAGGCACCCAAATAAAGAAAAAGTGACTAAAGAGCAAACCTTTAATTGACTGAAGCTGATACAGATGCTGGTCACTCTGCAAACATTCTTGCAGTTGTATAGCTGTTATGGTTATTTTACTCTGTATAAGAAACTACTGTACACATCTGATTAAACAATTTTGTTCTTTGTAGCCCTTGCAGTTTGAACATGTCCAAAGGGATCAACAATGCTAAGCCAATATGCTTCTTTTCTTCATGTAAATAAAACTAGATTGGGCTACTGAGTCTAAAGTGCTTTAAATATATATATGTTCCTATAGCATCTGATATAACATCCTATTCATGTCTTAACATGTCCAGACTTTCCATTTTCACTTGTTCCTGGAGAGCTTAATTTTGGGGTTTCTGTTCAGTGACATAATTCTTTAGTGTTTGGGTTGAATGCATTTAGTTTCTATAACTAGTTGCCTAAATAGAAGTTTTAGCAAATTTGTAATGAAATATTTCTGTTTAAATCAGGTCTAAAGGAAGACATGTGCAAAGGAAAGATCTTACATTTGGACACAATCAGCTCCTTAATAATAGGTTTTAGTTTCCTCTATATTTTACCATTTCACTCTTTGAATTCACAGCAGGTATTCTGATACCAAATGTGCTTTTTTCCTAGTTAATAGTCCCACTAAATTTAGATATAGCATCACAGAAGAACCTAAAAGGAGACAAGCCATCCCTGCCACCTCAGAAGAGTTCCCAGCAGTAGGGACAGGTTGAACCAAGAAGCACCTTGCCTGTGGACACATGGTTGGGGCGTTGCTCCTCAGTATACACTGATTTGGGTAGGTCTTAGTCCAGGGCAGTGCTCAGGAGCATCCTCACATGCTGGGGAGGGCATGAATCACTGGATGGATGCAAACAGCTGCTGCAGTGCTGGTTGGGCAAATCCAGGGCTCCATCTTATTTGAAATTCAGGTACATCATATTTGAAAAATCATGGCTGTCAGGTGAAGTTCCCAAAGACTGGAAAAAGGGTAATATGACCCCCATTTTCAAGAAGGGGAAAATTGACGACCCAAGGAACTACACCTCTGTACCTGGCAAAATCTTGGAGCAGATTCTCCTGGAAGGCATACTAAGGCACATGAAAAACAACAAGGTGCTTGGTGACAGCCAGCATGGCTTCAATAAGGAGAAATCCTGCCTCAACAATTTGGTTGCTTTCTTTGATGTGGCTACAGAACTGACAGACAGGGGTAGAGCAGTTGACATCATCTACCTGGAATTGTGCAAAGCATTTGACACTGTCCCACACAACATCCTTGTCTCTAAATTGGAGAGACATCAATTTGATGGATGGACCACTTGGTGGATAAAGAACTGGCTGGATGGCTGCACGCAAAGAGTTGTGGTCAATGGCTCAATGTCCAGCTGGAGAGCAGTAGCGAGTGGTGTCCCTCAAGGACCGGTGTTGTGTCGATGCGGGAGTCACGGACAACGCAGGAACGATCAATGTGATCAGCGAATGCCAATTTATTACAAAGATTTAACTCCTTATATACCATTTCTCACAGGCACTTACAGTGATTTGGCATATTATGATTGGATACATGTCTTGAAGACCCTTAGCGACTAACACACAATTGGTTAAGCACAGGTGTGAGAACTTGACCTCAAAAGCTTGCCAACAGTCCACAGTTCTCATTAACTCAGTGAATTACAACTTCTTATCTTGCTTGCTTAAGCTTCCTCGGGCCTCTCACGGCCTTGCTCTATCTTTCAGGATTATTCAGTTTTTGCGCCAATTATGCGTTCTCCTGTGAGAACACTGTCTCCACATCTCCCCTGTTTTGTTCTATGTATCTTTTGGATGACCCTACTTAAGCAGGGGATTTGGGCTAGATCATATTTTCGACATATGCCAACTACAGGCTGCTGGGCCTGCCCCTTTTTTCTGCTGTATGGCTCTCTGGTAACAGGGGAGGCCATCCTTCACATCAAGGTCTGGCATGGCATGTGTCCCCACCGCTCCATGCCTGCTGGGTTGCAGCCAGCAGCGGAGCTAAAGGTTCTTCTTGGTGGCAAACACAGAGGCCAACCCAGTCTTGCCCTTGATTGTGGAAGCAGGCATTTGGTCAGCCTCAGCCCTTGCACCTTGTTGTCAATGCAGTTTCACCTGCTTCATCCAATAACAAGCTGTAACTATTACAGGGTGCAGCAGCATGTTGAAGATGCTGATGCCAGCAAGGGACTAGCCAAAGAAATTTCTTACCAGTGGAATTCTCTCACCCTCTTAATTTGTTCCATTGCCTGCTTTATAACACTTCCATTGTATTAGAATATTTCTAGCTTTTGCTTTAGCATTTTCTAGCAGCTACTACAAATTTGCATACTCTAACATCTCTTTTACAAGTGACAAATCCATATAATACAAGGTGTAGTTTCTTATTAGCATTTGACTAGTAAATACAGGTGGTTTCATACACAAAGTCAAAGCCTCTAACAATAGCTACTTTACAAACACACATATTCAAGCTGTTACTTTTCAGTTGCCCCCAAATGATGTTTAGCAATCATTGGTTTTTCTCTTCCTCTATCTCATTCTGTTTGGGGTATTCACGTTCAGCTCCTGTAGCTGAGGCATCAGGTTCCTCCATTCGTCTGTCCAGATCATGGCAAGGCTTGACAAACTTTGCAGGCAGGAGGACACAAATACACCCCTTCCTCCCATGTACAGAACGTGGCACAAGGACCCTGTGGAGACTAACAAGAAATCAGCTCCGAGAAGCATCACTGCAGTGCGAGGTGGCAGGCTTAACCCTGGCGGGCGTCCCCGCAAAGGCTCTGCCTCCCTCACATCGCATGAGGCTTGGGCTTTTATACTGACCAAAATGCACACTCATTCCGACACAGGTGGCCAGCCTATGTTGGAAGAAGGAGCCAGCAGTATTTATAAAGTTCTCCAAATGTCGATAGAAACCCGGACATACTTATTTTCATCAGCTTCTAGTACATGAGTATCACAGAGAGAATGTATTAAATGAGTTGTATATGGGGTCATAAGTCCTCAGTCCATCACAGTCTCCCTGATACTCCTGATAAGAGCATACTAGAGACCATCCCACTGCGGGTCTTTATGCAGAACATACACCACCAGGAAAGCACACAGTACATCTGCATCCCCCACTGGTCTCACTTCTCCCTTTACAACTGTGCATTTAACATGAGTATCTGGGGGATATAAATCAGGCTCCTTTTCCAGATGAATAGGTTCCAGGTTAAAAGGACCATCCAGGTAAGCATCAGAATTATCAGGCATCAGAACCTTAGGAGCAGTGCACAGGCTCCTTCTCAGGGTCAATAGGGCCTCAGTCAAAAGGGTCATCTTCATCTCTGACCTCAGTCTTCGCAGCTGCAGCGGCAACCGGCAAAGGCTGGGAGGCGGGTCGGAGGTGGTGGTGTTTTTGGTGTTTGATTTTTTTTTGTTGTTGTTTTTTTTTGGTTTTTTGTTTTGTTTTGTTTTTTTGACTCACCCTTTAAAAGGGGCATGGGATCAGTCAGATCATCATTTGTGATTCCACACAAAGGGCAGATCTATTGAATATCACCCATCAATTTCTGTACGTCAGACAAAGTTTTTATCTGTGTGGTATTTTTAACTTTTTGAGGCCTAATTTCAGTTCCAGAAATGATCCACCCGAGATATTTCCAAGGGCTTCACGGTACTCTCTGTCTGGTGCAATTACCAGTCCTGCTTTCACTAATTCTGATTGTAGCAGGTAGAGCAGATGGTCCTTGTTTAAATCATTGCCTGCAATTAGGATATCATACATATAGTGACAGATAACATGTTTTTGCAGTTTTTATCACATCGGTTGCAATACTCAGGCGACATACAGTTGACAAAGAACAGGAGAATTTTTCATACCTTGAAGCAAAACAACCCATTCATATCTCTTAGCAGGCTCTCCTTTGTTAATTGCTGGGACAGAGAAAGCAAAATTTTCACAATAGCTTGGGTGCAGAGGAATTGTGAAAAAACAGTCTTTTAAATCAATTACTATTAAAACCCAACCCTGAGGTATCATTAAAGGGCTAGGCAAGCTAGGTTGCAAAGCAACGACATTCAATTGTCTTGTGTCCAAATTTGTCATATCTAATACATTTATCTGCAAAACCAGTAACACTACTGGGGGGGGGGGGCTGCTTGACTAATTTTCTTTACAGTACACTGTTCCTTTTAAAATGTCCCGTCCGTCCACAATTATAACATCTCATACCTTTAGCACCCCCAGGATCACCCTAACCTGACTGTAAAACGGGTTTAACAGCAGCAGAAAAGGCAGTAGCCATGTGTCCAGCCTTTTCCTCTGCTGTGACCACTTTAAATCATACCTGAAGGTAGGGAGTAAGCAACAATTGAGCTATCATACAGATATCATATGGTGCTAAGATATATGCAGAAAAAATATGTGCAGTAATTGCCCGAGTATACGATGATTTTAACCCGTAGGATGTTACCGGTTGACCCGCCTCCTTTACTGCCTTTAAATCCGATGCCTCCCACTCCTTTCCCCCCTGTGGAGTGTTAAGCACCGGGAATGCCGAGGGACCCATAGCTGAAAATTCCCCCATAACAATTGCATCTTTGATCATCCCTCGCCAACCTTTAGCAGGGTTATTACCGTAATCCCCTACCCTGTGCCCAACACCCCCCTCCCACTCCCCTTTCTTTACTAGTGGATTGTAGGAGGGTGGGGCAGAGGGTTTGGAGGTTTCTTTTGTCTCCAATACTTTAATTTCTTCAGCAGCTGTCGCCGTTGACCATCACTGAGGCTGGTTCGCATCTGCCAACAAGCCTAACTGTCTGAATCGTCTGAGTCTGAGTCGGGATCAGGAAGGGGAGGGTACAAATCCGATTCTGCTGGAGACTCTGGGTCTGGTTCCAGTTCTGATTCAGGGTCTTCTTCCTCTAGGTCGAAGGTGACCACGTTTGCACTTTCTACTTGTACTTTCGGACGCGAGCGCCATTTCACTTTATCTTCCCCCTTATGCGGAGGAGGCTTCTGCGGTGCTGTGCCAGGCACAATAGGGAGGGGATATACCATAGAGGTAGCACTCTTCTCTACCTCTGACTGACCTTGTGAAGGAGCAGTGGCCAGGAAAACAGATGCCACTGCTGCCTGTTCCGATTTCATTTCCTTTAAAGTCTCAATTATCAATCTCCATAACGAATACTTCAGGGATTCCTTTCTCCCTTTACTAATCTCATCCCACAATGCCTGACCTATATGTTCCCATTCAGAAACTTCAAAGGTGGCTTGCTCTGTGGGGATAAAGCCACTATCCCAGGCCCACTTTAACAGCCTCTGTGAGGCGGCACTATCATGTTGCAGTCCTCTCTTAGAGAGAATTATGTGAAGGAGCTGCATCACTGCCTGTTCCTCTTTGGAAGGCGAGTGCCCCATCTCCTCCCCAGCCGCTCACCTGACCAGGGCAAGATCCCACAGTTACTCCACTGTTTGCAGACATCTGACTTCCACAGCGCGGGGGCAGCGCTGACTTTCGACCGGCTCTCCGCCCCCTCTTCCTTTGATCGGACCTTCAAACTTGATGCTACAAGTTACCGATCTGAGGGTCCCTGTTCGGGTGCCATTTGTCGACGCGGGAGTCACGGACAACGCAGGAACAATCAATGTGATCAGCGAATGCCAATTTATTACAAAGCTTTATCTCCTTATATACCATTTCTTACAGGCACCCAAAGCGATTTGGCACATTATGATTGGATACGTGCCTTCAAGACCCCCAGCGACCAACACACAATTGGTTAATCACAGGTGTGAGAACTTGACCTTGAAAGCTTGCCAACAGTCCACAGTTCTCATTAACTCAATGAATTACAGCTGCTTCTCATCTTGCTTTCTTAAGCCTCCTCGGGCCTGTCCTGGGTTCAGCAGTAGCAGTCGTTTTTCTCCTTAGTAGCTGGTGTATTGCTGTGATTTTGACTTTCAGCCAGGGAACAGCACTGATAACACCAATGTTTTTAGCTGGTACTCAGTAATGTTTACTCTGACAAAGGACTTTCTGAATCTCATGCTCTGACAGGGAGGAGGCGAAGCCGGGAGGAAGCAGAGACAGAACACCTGACCCAAACTAGCCAAAGAGGTATTCCATACCACAGCACGTCATGCCCAGGATGTAGAACTGAGGGCAGTTACCTGGAAGGGCTAGATCACTGCCGTGGTCGGGCTGGGTATCAGTTGTTGGGTTGTGAGCGTTTGTATTCTCTTCCCTTGTTATTTCCCTTATCATTATTAATATTGGTGGTAGCAGCAGGGGTTTGTATTATACCTTAGTTACTGGACTGTTCTTATCTCACCCTGTGGGAGTTACATTTTTTCGATTCTCCTCCTTATCCCTCCAGGAGTGGGGTGAAGAAGGGGGGGAGTGAGCTAACGGTTGCATGGTTCTGATTTACCGGCTGAGCTTAAACCACGACAACTACTAAATTCTGTTATCACACCACAGACTTACAACACAAACACTGTTCTTTGTCTTAGACCTAAGTTAAGTTAAAAGTATCTTAACCCTATGTTTTCCAGGCACTTGCTTTCCTTATATCAGCTTCACTATCAACAATTCCTTGCAAATGACCCCTGGCAGCACAAAAAAAACCCTTATTGCTGTAGAGGATAGTCCAATTAGCAGTGCTGCCTTTCCATGCCTGAGTGGGCCATATGTGCCTGTTGGAATAAGCACAACTAATGTGTCTTGAATTGTTGTCTCTCCCTTGGTGGCCAGGTCCACTCCGGCACTGCTGCTTGTGCTGGCACGCAAACTGCAGCAGCTCCGTGAGGGGGCCATTTGGAGGGGTAATTTGTTGTCATAGCACAGCCCCTCGCCACACTATGCTTGAGTTTTCCTGGTAAAGTTAAAGGATGGCCATCCTGGTCAAATTTTGATCAGCAATGACTTACATAATGACACCCTTTACAACAGCACGAGCAAATTCTAGGTTCTCCCCTTTTATTATTTGCTTTTATTTTTGGACAATCTTTTTTCAAATGGCCGTACTGACCTCATGAAAAGCACTGCCGTGACTTAACCAACAATGCCGCAAATGGTTCTGCAATCAGAGACAGATCATGTTGTCTAGACCCAACATTCATACAAGCGTTTAGCATATCATCTATGCTCAGATCTTTTAATGGCCGCAATACTTTCTGACAGTCAGGGTTAGCATTCTCAATAGCAAGTTGTTTGAAAATATATTCACGTGCTTTCTCATTATCAATCTTTTTCTCCAGATCCTCATTAAATCGGTCTAAAAACTTCATAAATGGCTCATTTGCCTCTTGTTTGATTCAGACAAAAGGCTGTCTCTGTTTACTAGCGTCAAGGACAGTTTTCAAAGCCCGCAGTGCCAATTGTTTAACTTGCTGCAAGCCCATCTGGGAAATCCTAGCTTGCGCAGCATTGGTGCCAAAATCAGCTTGACCCAATAATGCATTGGCAGTAACAGCTCGCAATGGGTCACGCACCCCCATCACTAAGTTTTCAGCAGCCTGGGTGACTGCGAGCTGCCTCATTTTCGACTCCCACATAGTGTATTGCATGTCTGTCATTATCAAATGAAACGACGTTTTGAAGTCATTTGGGATAAATACATGAGTATCACAGACAGACTGTATCAAATGAGTTGTACATGGGGCCCCGAGTCCATGGTCGGTCACTGTTCACCTGATACCTTTGATAAGAGCATATGAGAGACCTTCCCACCGCGGGTCTTCATCCAGCACATAAAATCATAGAATCATAGAATAGTTAGGGTTGGAAAGGACCTTAAGATCATCCAGTTCCAACCCCTGTGCCATGGGCAGGGACACCTCACACTAAATCATCTCATCCAAGGCTTTGTCCAACCTGGTCTTGAACGCTGCTAGAGATGGAGCATTCACAGCTTCCCTGGGCAACCAATTCCAGTGCCTCACCACCCGAACAGGAAAGAATTTCCTCCTTATATCCAATCTAAACTTCCCCTGTTTAAGTTTTAACCTGTTACCCCTTCTCCTGTCACTACAGTCCCTAATGAAGAGGCCCTCCCCAGCATCCTTATGAGCCCCCTTCAGATACTGGAAGGCTGCTATAAGGTCTCCACACAGCCTTCTCCAGGCTGAACAGCCCCAACTTTCTCAGCCAATATTCATATGGGAGGTGCTCCAGTCCCCTTATCATCCTCGTGGCCCTTCTCTGGACTTGTTCCAACAATTCCATGTCCTTTTTATGTTGAGGACACCAGAACTGCACACATCATTCCAAGTGAGGTCTCACAAGAACAGAGTAGAGGGCAGGATTACCTCCTTCAACCTGCTGGTCACGCTCCTTTTGATGCAGCCCAGGATACGGTTGGCTTTCTGGGCTGCAAGCACACATAGCCAGCTCATGTTCATTTTCTCATCAACCAGCACCCTCAAGTCCTTCTCTGCAGGGCTGCTCTGAATCTCTTCTTTGCCCAACATGCACCACTGGGAAAGCGCACAATACTTCTGCATCCCCTGCCCGTCTCGCTTCTTCCTTTACAGCTGCCCGTATATCATGAGGGTTTGGGGGATATAAATCAGGCTCCTTTTCCGGATCCAAAGACCATCCAGGGTCAAAGACCATCCTTGGGTCAAAAGGACCATCCAGGTCAGCATCAGAATTATCAGGTGGCAGAACCACAGGAACAACAACAGCAGACTGATTTTTTAATCTTATGGCGGAGTCAGGCAAAGAGGGTGGTGGCAAGGGAGCCCAAGGTGTCATTTCTGCCCCCTGTGCTTGTGAGCAGGCATGGAGTTTTAAAATTTCAGAAATAACTCGCCACAGGCTCAATAAAGTGTCAGCAACTTTATCATTTTTTGTAGCACAGTCCCACAAATTAATACCAATTTTAACCCAAATTTCCAGGGTATAAATACTAATGGAATTAGTAGATGGATCGACTTTTGATGCCCAAAGAAGGATATGTTTCAATTCTTCCTCATCAAAATTTTTCTCATACTGCTTAAGAATCCTAGCAAAAACTTCTAGAACATTTCCCTGCTCCACTGTTAAAGCAGACCCCATAATTCTCAGCCTCTTACCCCTGTCCTGTGAGAGGCAATTTGTAAGGTTTGAATTCGCTTCATTTCAGCATACACCTTTGCTTACATTCAGCAATCAGTTAGGCTGAGCCACACCACCAGATGGACAATTAATCATTTTTCGTGCTCCAAGTGGTGGGTGCCATTTGTGGCATTTCACGACATGGACTCAAGTTGATGCAGAGACTCAAATCCTCGTTTATTGTTACAAAGCCCTTTTTATCCCCTTGTTCGGTACTTTCCCAACCTGCACATACATACAACAAAGATGTCGTGTGGGACAGTGTTGAACGCTTTGTACAAGTCCAGGTAGATGACATCAACTGCTCTACCCCATCCATTAGTACTGTAGCCCCATCATAGAAGGGCACCAAATTGGTCAGGCAGGATTTCCCCTTGGTGAAGACATGCTGGCTGTCACCAAACACCTTGTTGTTTTTCATGTGCCGTAGCATGCCTTCCAGGAGAATCTGCTCCTAGATTTTGCCAGGCACAGAGGTGAGACTGACTGGTCTGTAATTCTCCGGGTCTTCCATTTTCCCCTTCTTGAAAATGGGGATTATATTTCCCTTTTTCCAGTCATCAGGAATTTCAGCTGATTGCCATGATTTTTCAAATATGATGGCCAATGGCTTAGCAACTTCATTTGACAGCTCCTTCTGGACCCGCTGATGGATTTCATCAGGTCCCATGGACTTGTGTACGTTCAGGTACTTAAGATGGTCTCGAACAAGATCCGTACCCATAGAATCCCTTTTTGTTATCCTTAACATCCCTAGCCAAATTTAATTCTAACTGGCCCTTAGCTTTCCTAACCTGGTCCCTAGCATCCCAGACAATATCCCTGTACTCTTCCGAGGCCACCTGTCCTTGTTTCCACCTTTTATAAGCCTCTTTTTTCATTTGAATTTTTCTCAGCAGCTCCTTATCCATCCAAGGATCTCTCCTGCCCCTCCTGCTGCACTTCCTTCTAGTTGCTCTCTCCTTGTGCATCTGTGCTGTACCGCCCAACCTTTCTCAGGTGTGAGACCAAAAAGTCTTAGATATTTGTGGCGTTTGAATAAATCTCATCTCCCATCTTTTTCCTGTTCCTTTTTTTAGCACTTCCCCAGAGCTCACACCAGCTCTAAGTCTCTGAAGAGACAAGGGTCACATGCTCATCTACCTTTTGCCACAGTTAGCTACTGGGCCTTGTAGAAAAGGGCATCAGAATAATCCCATTTTGAACTCTGCTCTGCTCACTTTGCATGGATGAGTAAGGCCAGCACATAAACTAGTGGAGTCCTTACAGCACTGGGGCAGAGCCATGGGTGTGCTTCAGGGTGACAGTTTGTAAAGAAATTTAGGAATCTGAATCTTGCCTGTGATTTCCTGTTGTGGTTTAAACCCAGCCAGCAACCCAGAACCATGCAGCTGCTCGCTCACTCCCCACTCCCCCCTCCCTTCCTCCCCCCCTCCCCCAAGGGATGGGGAGGAGAAAAGAAAGAATGTAACTCCCACAGGTTGAGATAAGAACAGTCCATTAAGATATAATACAAAACCACTACTGCTACCAACAATAATAATAATGATAAGGGAAATAACAAGGGAAGAGAATACAAAGGCTCACCACCCACCAACTGATACCCAGCCTGACCTGAGCAGTGATCTAACCCTTCTGGGTAACTGCCCTCAGTTCTACATCCTGGTCATGACGTGCTATGGTATGGAATAACACTTTGGTCAGTTTGGGTCAGGTGTCCTGTCTCTGCTTCGTCTCGACTTCCCCTCCTCCCTGGCAGAGCATGAGACTCAGGAAGTCCTTGGTCAGAGTAAACATTTCTGAGCAACAACTAAAAACATGGGTGTTATCAGTGTTGTTCCAAGGCTGAAAGTGAAAAACACAGCACTGCACCAGCTTCTAAGAAGGAAAAAAATGACTGCTACTGCTGAACCCAGGATAGCATCCACCCCTTATTCCATACCATTCACATCATGATCAGATCCCATCTTTTTCAATATACCATCATTCTTGTCTCATATATATATATATACACCCCCCCACACACAAAGAGAGATATCATTCCTTAGTGCTCGCACCAATCCCTGTAAAGCTGCTGAGTTCATCTGGTCCATGATGTCAGGCTCCATCCCTGGTAACAGTCTTTCAGAGCAGGAGAGACGGTGTGCTGTGTTGGATTGTTGGGTGAAGCTGAGACATTTCCTTTTACCTTCTGAGTAATCTTTTCCACATGATAACGCAAGAGTGTGTTTAAGGGCTGTTTCCTTCCTGCTTCTGGCAGCAAGTATGCCAGATGTGTGAGATTCTTATACTAATTTCTGAGCAGGGTTAATCTACTTGGCTCTGAGGAAAGATCTGTTCATTTAAAAATGAAAATGTTGATGGTTTGGCAAGGAAATTCAAAGAAATAAAAAGAAAGAAATAAAAAATGTGACAGCAAAAAGCCTGTAACTAATGATTGTCACAAGCCTGAAAAATATCCCAACTCTTTCCATAAAGCAGGCAGTTTGCTAAACTTTAACGATAACTTGTTGGTTTGGATTTTATGTGAAATACATTAAACATTGACCAGTAAGCACAGAGTAAGGTTTCAATAATTTGTAAGTATTAAAAAACTGGAAATAATCCTCTTTAATATTACATATAGCAAAATGCCAGTAGTTAGTAGTCCTGTTGCTAGCGTTAGCTGTTAGCATTCTTAAACACAAGATCTACTGTGAGAATTAATATGTGTCTGGGGTCTCTTCAAGAAGAAGCCTGCAGATCTTCATTCAGAGCTACAGATCCAAAATGATCAAGGCTGGGCTGGTGGCACCTCCCAGCAAATGCCTGTGTAGAAGTCAGCAATTCACCTCTGTGGCATTGGCAAGATAAAGAAAATAAAAACCAAGTCTGTCTTTTCTTTAAGGGAAGCTTAAGCACAGGTCTAGGAAGATATAAAAGTCTAAGAAACAACTAATAAGAGGAAAAAGATAACAGGAAAAAAAAAAAACAGGAAAAAAAAAACCCAGGAAAAATACAAGGAAAAAAAACCAGGAAAAGTGTAAGAAATAACTGATAACAGGAAGGGATTCTTTCATTACACTGAAAATAAAGACTGACTAGGGACAACGTGAGTACTCTCTGGAAGCTATCAGGAGAACTGGCTACCCTGGATTTGGAGAAGTCTGAGGTTCTTAATGACTTCTTTGCCTCAGTCTTCATTGGGAAATCATCTGACCAGACCACCCAAGTCTTGGAAGGCAGACATAGGGACTGTGAGAATAAGGACCTTAGGCCCACTGTGCAAGAGGATCTGGTTTGAGACCATCTTAAGAACCTGAACGTACACAAGTCCATGGGACCTGATGAAATCCATCAGCGGGTCCTGAAGGACCTGGCAAATGAAGTTGCTAAGCAACTGTCCATTGTGGAGACAGTGTTCTCACAGGAGAAGGGATAATTGGTACATAAATCCCGAAAGATACAGCACGGCCATGAGAGGCCCAGGGAAGCCTAAACAAGCAAGATAAGAAGCTGGAATTAATGGAGTTAACGAGAACTGTGGACTGTTGGCAAGCTTTCAAGGTCACGTTCTCACACCTGTGCTTAACCAATTATATGTTAGTTACTGGGGGTCTTCAAGACATGTATCCAATCATAATATGCCAAATCCTTGTAAGTGCATGTAAGAAATAGTATGTAAGGTGTTAAAGCTTTGTAATAAACAGCTTTTGTCTGATCATATTGATCTCTGACTGGGTCCATATATTTTCTGTGGCAGTCCATCATATTTGAAAAATAATGGCAGTCAGGTGAAGTTCCCAATGACTGGAAAATGGGGAATATAACCCCCATTTTCAAGAAAGAGAAAATGGATGACCCAGGAAACTACAGACCAGTTAATCTCTCCTCTGTGCTTGGCAAAATCTTGGAGCAGATTCTCCTGGAAGGCATGCTAAGGCACATGAAGAACAAGGTGCTTGATGACAGCCAGCATGGCTTCACTAAGAGGAAATCCTGCCTGACCAATTTGGTGGCCTTCTGTGATGGGGCTACAGAACTAATGGACAGGGATAGAGCAGTTGATGTCATCTACTTGGACTTGTGCAAAGCATTCGACACTGCTGCATGACATCCTTGTCTCTAAATTGGAGAGACATCAATTTGATGGATGGACCACTCAGTGGATAAAGAACTGGCTAGATGGCCGCACGCAAAGAGTTGTGGTCAATGGCTCAATGTCCACCTGGAGACCAGTAACGACTGGTGTCTCTCAGGGATTGTGTTGGGACCGGTCATGTTCAACATCAGCAATTTTGCTGATGGCACCCTGGTCACAAGGCAAGTGCTTGCCTGCCCGCACAAACTGCCTCAACCCTCCCTGGTTGCCAGGCTCCTGGTTGCTCGCGCTCTCTGGGGCATGTTTTTAACCAGTCAGGGCTGGTGCAGTCCCTCTTGGCACCACCCCCTGTGAGTCAGCTGTTTGCATCAACTGAGCTGCCGGCTCCTGTGCAAGTCCTGTCGAGGACTTGAGGCTCCCTCGGAGGCTCTTGCCACTGAGTTGAAGCTCCTGGACGCTGAGTTTCCCCCTGCTCAGGTGTTGGTGTTCCTTCTTGAGCTACTCACCTTAGCAATTGTAGGGAATCATAACCTCATTCAAGCAAACAAGTAAGAACAGTGCTATTTAACACTGCAAGGTAGAAGAAGTAAACCTGTGGAGAAGACTGCTGGAGGAGACCAAAATGGGGGAAGACAAACAACCAGCTCCTGAAAAAGGGAGGTTTGGAGGCAGATGAAGTGAAAGGCATTGGAGGAACCAAGGGTATGTATGTAGCATAAGAACAAGAAAACCAAAGTTTGCTGGGAGAGTCAACTAGCACTTGCGGTCTGATATTATGAGCTAATTTAATGAGAAGCCTACATGTCTGAGGGACTACAGAAGCCCAGTGGGAAGAAGTAGGGAATACCATGTAACCATGTGTTGTGTCACTAACATCTTAAAATTTGTGGCAGTGACTCAACATATAAATTATGTAGGAGAAACATGCCTCTATACTTGATAAAGTATCTGAAGAAATACATATTCTGGGAACCACTAATGCTGAGGACTTGAAGTCACACAGACATGAGTGGCAATTTGTAAAGCAGTAAGTCAGTGAGGTTTGAGGATCTGATACTGGGAAATGCCTTTTTTTTTAGGTACAAATACTAATGAAGACCTAATTATAGTTGAGGGGAAGCTAGGTAGCAAGTATCATAATTCAGTTAGTTTTTTTAATAGTACAAAAATTAACCCTAATAAATGGATCTTAATTATGCTCCATTTCAGCAAGGCAAATACAGAATGAGAGGAACAGTGGCCAGAATTGAATATAATGAAGCAATAGAAGAAAAGTTTTTAAAGCAAAATTACAATGGACTTATTTCAGCAACATGATTAGTTTTGATGTTCATGAGATTTATGTGTATGCTTAATATCTTTTCTGAATGGATATGGATTTTTAATGCAGGTCCATGTTCTTCAAGGAATCAGGGCATCTGTATTGCACTGGATAATTATGAAATTAAACAGAAAATTAAACAGAAAGAGAATCTGATTTTTCCAAGGCAAGAAAACAGACTACGGAAACAATGACATTTTAAAATTAAAATTTTCCACAGAACATGCTAAGATTAAATGTTTGAATTTACATAAAGAAAAAAAGATAAATAAGGATTCTTGAAACAATGCAAAATTCTCTAATAGATCATTAGGCATTAAAATGAGATTTGATTTTTGTTTGACTTCTCATAAGGACAGTTTCTTTTCTTTGGCAGAAAGGAAATATGAATAATAAAAGGAACCACAATCATTCTTTTATAAGAAAATTGCTTTCTTATTAGAAATTTTGACTTTTCTGAAGAGAAAAGTATACCAAAAACCAACCTTCTGCTTTCTCTTTTGGGATGCAGACCCAAACTTTAACTTTTTATTGAAGGATAGGCTTCCCCTCCATGCAAAACCTTAAAGAATTTAGCTATTAACCCCCACCCAAAATAATACCCCACTCCAAAATGCCAGGATATGCAACCAAACCAGTCATCTGAAACTTTAGCGATTCTTTTCAATTGGGAATAAGAACTTTTCTAAATCCCAGGATAACTCTTCTGCTGTTAAGGAACAGAGAGAACCAGCAGACATGTCCCATGCAGAGACCCTGAATGTAAGTCATCAACTATCATTTTTTTTGCCCGTTGATCTTGAGGATTCTACCTTCATCTTCCTCAGCTACTTACCTCCATGGTTTTTACTACTGTCACTTTTATTAGGTTATAAACTAGATAGTAATATTTATGGAGTAAATGTCACATTTTCTCATGAACTCAGCAACAATCCTGATTTAGATGCTATTAACATAAAAGTAGGATTTAGTAACTATTATTATTAATAAAGGCCCTCATCTGAGATCCCTATCATTGTATAACATAATTTATAAGTGAATGATAAAGTGCACAGCAACATTATAAGTAACACTGAAAGGCACAGATTTCTCACTAAGGTTTGACAATGAAAAAAGTGGTCAATCTCAGGAAAAACTTCACTGATAATTCAGTAATAATCTATTATTATTCAATATGCACTGTCTCTAACACTTCTACCATAAAAATCATAACAATATATGTATAAGTGTATATAGATACATATATTTCATAGAGAGTGCAGAAAGCAAGCCAGGCTAATGCTTGGTGCTAACTTTCTTCAAAGGTGGTTAAATGAATGCCATTTATTTTCACTAGCTGCTTAACCTGTTCAAATTTAATGAAAGAGACAATACTGAATAACAAAATAAAGAGTAAAGAATTATCTCCCCTCTCCTCACATCATTTGGTTCCATTCTCCATATGGCCAGAAGGAAAGGCCATCTCCCATTTGCCCACCAAACCACATATTTAGCCTATGTGCTTATGTCAAACTTAATTACAGAATATTTGGCATAAAATAAGAGTCTACATCCTTTGAGAGGGGAGCTTAAGTAGTTAAAATGTGTGATTGATTGAATGAAAGTGCTTTTCTGAATGTTTATGAGAACCCTAAGAAAAGTGAAATGTGGTGCTATTTTAACTGTTTAAACACCAGCACTGAGGTGCATGATACATAGAGAAAAAAAACCAGCGTACAGCTAGAGAACATACTGAGAATTATCACAAGATAAATCGTTATAGTTGACATAGTTTTAAGCAAAACAGTCTAGAAGAACAGGACACAGGGATAAGGAGTATCTGGGAACCGCAGGTGTCCAGGATGGGCTACAGTTAAACTAACTGATAAGTAGGAGGATAGGAGGGTTATTATGTCTCTTGTGCTAATGAACAGTATGGGCACATATCTAGGTCAGTGGGCCCCTCCAGTGCTTTAGACCACTGAACAAGTACAAAATCCAGAAAAATTAGTAAAATATTTAAATGAGGTGCGTTGTCATACCAGAGAGGGAAAAATCATGGCAATGTGCTGGGGTTTGGCCTATGCCTACAGAGCCATGTTCAACACTATCCAGCAACTTCAAAGGGAAAAAAAGTCTCTGGATCTGATGGTGTCCTGTGTTCAGCAGTAGCAGTCATTTTTTCTCCTTCTTAGTAGATGGACCAGTGCTGTGTTTTAGACTTCGGCCTGGGAACAGCACTGATAACACCGATGTTTTTAGTTGCTGCTCAAGTGTTTAGTCTGACCAAGGACTTTCTGAGTCTCATGCTGTGCCAGGGAGGAGGGGAAGACGGGAGGAAGCAGAGACAGAACACCTGACCCAAACTAGCCACAGAGGTATTCCATACCACAGCACATCATGCCCAGGATGTAACTTAGAGTTACCTAGAAGGGCTGGCTCACTGCTTGGTCGGGCTTGGTATCTACGGGTGGTACTGTATGTTCTTCCCTTGTTATTTCCCTTATCATTATTATTATTGGTGGCAGCAGTAGCTGTTTGTGTTATACCTTAGTTATTGTCATGCTCTTAACTCAACCCGTGGGAGTTACATTTTTCAATTCTCCTCCCCGTCCCTCCAGCTCCAAGCACAGCAGCTACACCAACCCCAGGTCCAAGCACAGCTGCAGCACCAACCCCAGTGACAAGTACAGCAGCTACCCAAACCACAACAACAGATACTGCAGCCACTCCAACCACAGTGATAATCACTGCAGCTAAATCAGAGGACCAATTCATGCCAATATTGGTTGCCCCTGTACACAAGGGAAAAAGCAAAAAAGTGGCAAGAAAGATGAAGAAAGACAAAGAAACAACGTACTCACCACCTGGGACAGCATCTGACCAGGAGTTATTAGTATGTGAATCAGCGAAAGAAGAGGAAGAAGTGGTGACTTCTCAACCCCGGACCTCAACCGAGCTGTGGAATATGCAAAAAGATTTTACCCGTCAACCAGGGGAGCACATCATCACCTGCTTGCTCCGATGCTGGAACAATGGGGACAACGGTCACGAACTAGAAGGTACAGAAGCCAAGCAGTTGGGATCACTTGCTAGAGAAGGGGGAATTGACAAAGCAATTGCAAGAGAGAAAAAGTCCCTCAGTCTTTGGAGGCAGCTCTTGGCAGCTGTGAAAGAAAGGTTTCCATACAAGGATGATGTTATGAGTCGTTCGGCCAAGTGGACTACTATAGAGAATGGCATCCAGTCTCTGAGGGAATCACCCATCGTAGGGATGATCTATTGCAGGCTGGATGCCGGGAATGCACCCATAGATCCAGACGATGTCGAATGTACGCGACCTATGTGGAAGAAATTTACACGGAATGCATCGTCATCATATGCCCACTCCTTGGCAGTAATAACCTTGAATGACATAGTACCAGCAACAGTGGATAAATGATTCATAAACTCTGAGAGTTTGAAGACAATCTCACCCATTCTGTCATTTCAGCTGTGAAAAAAACTGTCCCAGGAGATCAAACAATTGAGAGACAATCTATCCGATCTATCCAGCTCCCCATGTGTACCAATCCACATCTCAGCTGTTAACAAAAGGCATCCTACTGCTCGAGAGAGAAGATATAGGAGGTATACACCATGTGCCACCCTATGGTTTTACCTGCAGGATTATGGAGAAAACATGACAAAGTGGGGTGGTAGGAAAACCTACTTCAGCTCAGGCAGAATGGGTGCGTGAATTGAAGAGGAGAAGAAAGTTCAAGGACAAGCATCCCATGAAAGCTGCGGCTTCAATCTCTGGTGAGCAGGTTTCCAGATGGTGTGGAAGAGCTGATTTTATACCAGCTCCTGTGATAAAGAAGACTAATCCCTTTCTGCAAGACTTAAGTGTCCAATGTTGTGATGACTATTAGAATGGCCCTGCCTCCAGCCAGGTGGAGGTAGTGGACAATCGGATTTACTGGACTGTGTGGATCAGATGGCCTGGCACATCAGTCCCACAGAAGTATAAGGCTCTAGTAGGTACTGGTGCACAGTGTACCCTGATGCCATCAAGCTGTCAAGGGTTGGAACCCATTTGTATTTCTGGAGGGACAGGAGGACACTGGAGGACAAGAGTTGACTGTACTGGAGGCTGAAATCAGCCAAAATGGCAAGCAGTGACAAACACACCCATTGTGACTGGTCCGGAGGCTCCATGCATCCTCGGCATAGACTACCACAGGAGAGGGTACTTCAAAGACCCATAAGGGTACCGATGGGCTTTTGGTATTGCTCCTTTGGAGACAGAGGAAATTGAGCAGCTGTCAACCTTGCCTGGTCTCTCAGAGGATCCTTCTGTTGTGGGGTTGCTGAAGGTTAAAGAACAACAAGTATCAATCTCTACCAGAACAGTGCACTGGTGGCTATATCACACCAACCAAGACTCCCTGATTCCCATCCATAAGCTGATCCGTAGACTGGAGAGCCAAGAAGTGATCAGTAGGACCCACTCACCCTTTAATATCCAGTGTGGACAGTGTGAAAGTCTAATGGAGAATGGAGACTAACAGTAGACTATCATGGCCTGAATGAAGTCACATCAACTTTGAGTGATGCCCTACCAGACATGCTAGAACTTCAGTATAAACTTGAGTCAAAAGCAGCCAAGTGGGATGCCCAAACTGATATTGCCAATGCATTTTTCTCAATTCCTTTGGCAGCAGAGTGCAGGCCAGAGTTTGCTTTTACTTGGAGGGGAATCCAGTACACTTGGAACCAACTGTCCCAGGGGTGGAAACACAGCCTTACCATCTGCCATGGACTGATCCATACTGCACTGGAACAGAGGCAAGCTCCAGAATACCTGCAATACATTGATGAGATTATCATGTGGGGCGATACAGTAGAAGAAGTCATTGAGAAAGGGAGGAAAATAACCCAAATCCTGCTGAAGGCCAGTTTTGCCATAAAACAGAGTGAGGTCAAGGGACCTACCCAGGAGTTTCAATTTTGGGGAATAAAATGGCAAGATGGACTTTACCAGATCCCCACAGATGTGATCATCAACATAAAAGTAATGTCTCCACCAACTAATAACAAAGAAACACAAGCTTTCTTAGGTGTTGCGGGATTCTGGAGAATGCACATCCCAAATTACAGTTTGATTGTAAGCCCTCTCTATCATTTGACACGGAACAAGAATGGTTTCAAGTGGGGCCCTGAGCAACAACAAGCCTTTGAGCAAATTAAATGAGAGATAGTTCATGCAGTAGCCTGTGGAGCAATGGTTATTCTCACGAGGGCCTGCACAACCCAGGATTAGAGCCGAGTGAGACAGCCTTGAACTCTCTCTGACTCAGCTGAGCCGAGGAGGCCTGGAGTTGAAGAAATGTAAGCAGAACGTTGAAACAGGAGCTTGCTGGCCACAAGGAATGCACCACTTATCGCAGGGCATGCACCCTGCTGTTGCAGAGATATGTGTGTAAAACTTAGCCAATACGAATGTATAGACAGGCGCATGAACAGTTGTTGGGGACCAATGATAGCTTTGCTTTAGGAGCGTGGCTTATTTAGAATCCTGTATAAACACTGTGTATGCAAACAATAGAGAAGAACGATCATACTCACACTGAGGTTGCGTCGTTACTCCGGGCCTGACTCCCACTCCGACATCTGGTAGCAGAGGATGGTTCCCGACCAAAGATCTCCGAGACTGTGGTAAGCAGCAAGAGGAGGGTCGGAGCGGGAAGAATCGGCTGGGGAAGCTCTGCCGGAGACAAGAGGTCCAGGCAGACGTGGAAAGCTGGCATTAGAGTATCTCTCTAACCCCCAGCTGCAGCTATAGATCAGGAAGCTGCGGCCAACTTGCTCACCGGAATCCTCTCAAAGAGAGGGAAAGAAGTGCCGGTGAAGCAGCTGATACGATTAATTAAGTTAGGCCAGAAATGGGGACATGTTGAGGACATTTGTCTGATATTTTCTGTAACGGAATGGTGAGACTTTGGGGGAACCATGTGGCAAAAGACTGTGGAAGGCGATAGTAAGGATGAAAAGGAGGTTAAAGCGGTACGACACCAATGGAACTCTGTCCTAGAGACCTTAAAAGAAATGAGGGCAGAGAGGGAAGCCCCCCCCGTTGTGCCTGGCACGGCATCACAGAAGCCTCCTCGGCATAAGGGGGAAGATAAAGCGAAACAGTGCTCCCGTCTGAAAGTACAAGTAGAAAGTGCAAACGCGGTCACCTTCGACCTAGAGGAAGAAGACCCCGAATCGGAACTGGAACCAGACCCAGAGTCTCCGGCAGAACCGGACGTGTGCCCCCCCCTCCTGATCCCGTCTCAGACTCAGACGGTTCAGACAGTTCGGCTCATCGGCAGATGCGATCCAGCCTCAGTGATGGTCAGCTGCGACAGCTGCTGAAGAAATTAAAGTACTGGAGACAAAAGAAACCTCCGAACCCTCTGCCCCACCCTCCTACAATCCACTAGTAAAGAAAGGGGAGTGGAAGGGGGGTGTTGGGCACAGGGTAGGGGATTACGGTAATAACCCTGCAAAAGGTTGGCGTGGGATGGTCAAAGATGCAATTGTTATGGGGGAATTTTCAGCTATGGGTCCCTCAGCATTCCTGGTGTTTAACACTCCACAGGGGGGAAAGAAGTGGGAAGCACTGGATTTAAAGGCAGTAAAGGAGGCGTGTCAACCGGTAACATCCTACGGGTTAAATTCATCGTATACTTGGGCAATTATGACACATATTTTTTCTGCATATATCTTAGCACCATATGATATCTGTATGATAGCTCAATTGTTGCTTACTCCCCACCTTCAGATATGATTTAAAGTGGTCACAGCAGAGGAAAAGGCTGGAAACAAGGCTACTGCCTTTTCTGCTGCTGTTAAACCCCTTCTACAATAAGGTTAGGGCAATTTTGGGGCTGCTAAAGGTAATGAGGGGTGTAATTATAAATGGCTTGGACATTGTACAGTCTACTGTATAAAAAATTAGTAGACAAGCCCCCCCCTCCCCCGGGTCTTTGGTTTTGCAGATAAACGTTTTAAGTACAGCAACTAGTGCCCCAGGACACCCCCCCCTTGTCAGTGATTGTGAATAAATTGAAATTTGATCTTGACATTCATTTTATAGGAATTATATTCATCCTTCTTAAAGTGAAGGGAGCAACCTTTTTTAGTTAAAGTAAAAGTTAGGGCATCAAGACCTCCAGTGGGAAGGTATATCCTATGCTCTTATCAGGAGTATCGGGCAGACTGTGATGGACTAAGGACTTGTAGCCCATATACAACTCCATTAATACATTCTCTCTGTGAATTGTTTTCATCTAGAAGCTGGTAAAAATAGGTATCTGCAGGTTTCTATCCACTTTTTGGAGATTATTTTTATAAATACTGGCACTTTTCCAAATAGGCTGGCCACCTATATCAAGTCACATTTTGGTGGTCTTAAAAGCCCAAGCCTCATGCGATGTGGGGGAGGCCAAGAGTTCTGCGGGGAGGCCTGCTAAGGTTGATCCTGCACCTGGCTGCAATGATGCTTCTGGAGTTGGTTTGTATTTGTCATCTCCACAGGGTCCTTGTGCCACGTTATATAGTGGGATTGTGCCATGGAAGTAATAATTATTGGGTGCTTCAAATAATGTAGTTGTGTGGACTGTGCTTGTGGGATCCCATACGTGTGTGTGTGTGTGTGTGTGTGTGTGTGTGTGTTGAGGGCAGACGGTGCTCTATGTATTTTTTGTTGTTGGGTTTAGACTAAAAGCTTATAATAGATAGTAGTTTGACGTTTGGACAGAAAGGGTTAATGCAAAAGTGAAAGTGTAGGCGAATCTGTGTTGAGTTTATGCTGAAGCCACACATTATTTTAGTGGTGCAAAGCAGGGTGAGCAACATCAGGGTTATTTGATGGTTCATCCCCATGTTGGAAAAGACTGCCCTGCCAAATCAGCTCCTGGTACTCCACTGGTGGAAGGACCAGGATGGACACCAGAGCTGAGAGAGGAGAGAAAAAAAGCACAATGAAACAAAACCAAGCTTAATGTGTTAGAATAACCTGGGGATGAATCAGAACTTGGAGGAACAGATAGATTGGTTGAAACAGATTGCTAACTGAAAAAGCGAGAGGGGTAGTGCAACCACAGACACCTTGGACCTGCACCCTGAGCAGACATCAGGGTGGCAGATCCAGAACCTATCTACTTCTGGACTGATGGTGGAGGAGGGGTGTGTTCTTGTCCTCCTGCCTACAGGTCCATGGCGACTGCCTGCAAAGTTTGCTCAAGGTGCAAGAGCTGGACAGACTAATGGAGGAACCTGATGCCTCAGCTGCAGAGCTGATGGAATGCCCCAAGCAGAGATGAGATAGAGGAAGAGAAAAACAGATGGATTTTTAAAGTATTAATTTGGGAGCAACTGAAAAGTAACAGCTTGAATATGTGTGTTAAAGTGGCTATTCTGAGGCTTTGACTTTGTGTATGAAACCACCTGTATTTACTTACACCCAACTATGCTGATAAGAAACTACACCTTGTATTATATGGATTTTTCACTTGTAAAAGAGATGTTAGAGTATGCAAATTTGTAGTAGCTGCTAGAAAATGCTAAAGCAAAAGATAAGAAATATTCTAATACAATGGTAGTGTTATAAAGCAGGTAATGGAACAGATGAGAGGGGTAGAGAACTCCACTGGTAAGAAATTTATTTGGTGATCCACTTGCTGGCATCAGCATCTTCAACATGCTGCTGTCACCTGTAATAGTTACTCTGCTAATGTAAAATCTGTGTGTGTGCCTTGCCATAATAACGACTTGTTACTGGATGAAGCAGGCAAAACTCTGCATTGACAACAAGGTGCAAGGATTGAGGCTGGCCAAATGCCTGCTACTATAATCAAGGGCAAGTCTGGGTTGGCCTCTGTGTGCCACCAACCTTTAGCTCCACTGCTGGCTGCAACCCAGCAGGCATTGAGAGCAGTAAAGATGGCTACATGCCATGCTAGACCTTTGGAGTGGCTTATATCTGATTCTGTTGTGGCCAAAAAGTAAAATGCACTAAGAGCTGAGGTAATTGACGATATTCAAACCCTAATGGGGGAGTTGCAATGGGTGCAGGCCTATGAAATCTCTAATTGAACAGCTAATGCCTTTACATCCTTTTCTAAAGGGTGCACAAACTGACAAACCAGTAGTCATTTCTGAAGAACAACGGTTGTCTCTCATGCACAGTCAGTGTTTACTGTGCTCTTGCAATGGCAAAAAAAAACGGGGGAACATGTGGCTATTTTGGGAGTGGGTACTTTTTGCATTGCAAGCTCAAGAGCATTAGAACATACCGTGGAAGTGAGTATTTAATCATTAGAAAAGGAAGAACATGCACCTTGGTACAAGAGGGAAGAGCCAGCTAGCATTCACATTCCTATAGCTGTGGAGGACCTGAGGTGGTAATGGGGCATTCCGTTGACCTGCAGTGGCCTTGCTGCAATATAAAGGGCCTGGTGGATATACCTAACGGAAAAGAAGCCTCATTGCTGCTGTCCGTGCACGGATAACACGACCGGAGCCTGCATAGAGACCCATTCAGGGAGGGCTGTGTATACAGATGCAGGGAAAAAAGCAGCTAGTGCAGTGGTCACATGAGTGCCAGGGCAATCAATAGAAAATAATCACAAACTTTTGCAAGGTCAGGAGATTGGTTCAGAACTTTTAGCGTTAACTGCAAATATGGGCAATATTGTATTGGTTACATGTCCCGCTGAATGCGGTCACTCTCTTGCTATATGTGTGGTGTGCGTAGTACAACGATTCGAAGATGCATTTATTAGAGAAACGTGGAATGAGCGTCTTATGACTCTTTTTCAACAACCTTAACAAGCTATCCCACCACATTAAGCAGAATCTTACATCATTAATTATGGGGAGCACAAAAGCCAAGATGAGTTCCTTGAAGGTAATGCAAAAGCTGATAAACTCATAAGCCATGTTTGATCCTATCGGTCAGTGGATTTTGATGCTGCACGGATGGTGCATGCTGTAGTTGCCATAGGAATGCAGGGCCTGATGAGCGGTCTTGACTGACTGGACTGAAGCCACTGGGATTGTTTGAAGTTGTCCTCAGTGCAGCAATCATGGACCAGGACTTGGACTTCGGGTGAGTCCTGGGATTTGAGAGCTTTGGAGCTGTGGCAGATAATGGATGTAGCATTCATGTTTCTGAGTTTGGCATGCGGGTATTGTGCATGTTAGCGTGGAGTTACCTTATAGTTTGCTATGGCCTAGATTACAACCTGGGGATTAAGTGGTTGGCTACGTAGTTTGATTAAGGCATGAGTATGTGGATTGATTGATTTTGGGTTTGTTTTCTATTGATACCTTTGCTTATTAAAATGTTTGCAAAGCTTACTTAGTAGATCACTTAGCAAAATTTTCCTTGTGTGACAGAGAGCTAGCATCCTGTGGCTGTGCAAAAGAAAAACGGGGGAATTGAGGAGCAATGATTATGCTGACCGAGGGCCTGCACAACCCAGGATTGAGCTGAGTGAGACAGCCTTGAACTCTCTCTGACTCAGCTGAGCACGAGGAGGCCTGGAGTTGAAGAAATGTAAGCAGAACATTTGAAACCTGGGGGCTTGTGGCCACAGGAATACACCAACTGGCAATATGCCCTGCTGTCCGAGGATGTGCTGTGGACCCATTAGCAATTGCAATGTGTATTTAACAGCGGCTGAAACAGTTGTTCAGGAGCTTAATAGTCCTTTTCCTTCAGCGTGGCTTATATTTAGAACATTATATAAACACTGTGTATGCAAACAATAAGAAGCGGTAACCTCACACTGAGTAACTGATACTCAGAGACCGGTTTGGGACTTTCAAGCAGTGACCCTTGTCTGCTGCGTTGCCAGGACTGCAGGGGAAAATGTAAAAAATATTATATTGCACCGCAGCCGGGGAGAAAGGTCCTACCTGGAGCCTCTGGCAGAAAGCTCCAGGGGAGATTCAAGGTTGACCCCTCGGCTTTTGGAATCGGGGATACAAAGGATCTGAGGCAAGATATACCCAAACTGAAAAAGAGATACTGGCAGCCTATGAAGGGGTTTGAACTGCTTCGGAAGTGATTGCCACGGAAGCGTAGGTCCTCCTGGCACCCTAGTTGCCCGTGCTGGGCTGGATGTTCAAAGGCAGGGTCTCCTCTATGTATCATGCAGCCAATGCTACATGGATTAAGTGGGCTGCACTAATTGCACAACGATCTCGAATAGGAAATCCCAGTCTTCCAGGAGTTCTAGAAGTCATAATGGACTGGCCCAATTGCAAGGATTTTGGAATGTCACCAGAGGAGGAGGTGATGCATCGTGAAGATAAATAATATATAAACTCTCAGAAAAAACTCTCAGAAAGTGAAAAGCAATATGCCTTGTTTACTGATGGGTTATGCCATATTGTGGGAAAGTATCAGAGATGGAAGTCAGCTGTATGGAGTCTGTGATGACAGGCTGCAGAAACTGCTGAAGGAGAGGGTGAATCAAGTCAGTTTGCTGAGGGGAAAGACATCCAGTTGGCCTTGGACATTGCTGAACGAGAAAAGTCGCCAGTACTTTATACTGACTGATGGATGGTGGCAAATGCCCTGTGGGGGTGGTTGCAGCAATGGAAGCAGAGCAACTGGCAGTGCAGAGGTAAACCCATCTGGGCTGATGCACTGTGGCAAGATATTGCAGCCCGGGTTCAGAACCTGGTGGTGAAGGTACGTCATGTAGATGCCCATGTACCCAAGAGTTGGGCCACTGAGGAACACCAGAACAACCACCAAGTAGATCAAGCTGCTAAGACTGAAGTGGCTCACATGGACTTAGACTGGCAACATAAGGGTGAATCATTTTTGGGCCAGTGGGCCCATGACACTTCAGGCCATCAGGGCAGAGATACAACATATAGATGGGCTTGTGACCGAGGGGTGGACTTAACAATGGACACTACTGACCAGGTTATTCACAACTGTGAAACATGCTGCAATTAAGCAAGCCAAGCTGTTAAATCTTCTCTGGTATTGAGGATGATAGCTGAAGTACAAATATGGGGAGGCCTGGCAGATTGACTACATTACACTCCCATTGATACGCCAAGGAAAGTGCCATGTGCTTACCATGGTGGAAGCAACCACTGGATGTCTGAAAACATACACTGTGCCCCATACCACTGCCCAGAATACTATCCTGGGCCTTGAGAAGAGTCTTTGATTGGGTATATCACATCCCCTACCATGCACCAGCTTCTGGGAAAATCGAAAGGTACAATGGGCTGTTAAAAGCTACACTGAGAGCAATGGGTGTTGGAACTTTTAAACATTGGGATACACATTTACCAAAAGCTACCTGGTTGGTCAACACCAGAGGATCTGCCAACAGGGCTGGCCCAGCTCTATCAGAACTTTCAAACACTGTAGAGAGGGATAAACTTCCTGTGGTGCACATAAATATTTTACTGAGGAAGACAGTCTGGGTTATTCCTGCTTCAGGTAAAGGCAAACCCACTCGTGGTGTTCCTTTTGCTCAAGGACTTGGATATACTTGTGGGTAATGTGGGAAGATGGGGAAGTCCTGTGTGTGCCTCAAAGGGATTTAATTTGGGGGAAAACAGCCAATGAACTCAATTGTATGCTGTTGGCTTCTTCATAACACTTTTATAGTCCATCAGCAAGATGCCCATCTCCACAGCTCTGGACTCTGAAAAGAAGGTATGTGCTGTCATAATCATCAGCAGAGAATAAAGTCATGGGAAAAGCCATGAGCAGCAGAACAGTACTCAGGTCACCATCGACTGACACTGACTTCCCTCCGATCATCATTCCAACAAAGAATGAACTTTGATGAAGCCAGACGAGGTCAGCAGTGACCAGACGAGTTCCACGGTGTTGTCAGCAGGCCACAATCCAACACTGTACATAGTCTCTCCTGCTCTGAAAGACTGTTACAAGATTTGGAGCTCAACATCATGGACTGGATGAATTCAGCAGCTTTATAGGGATTGGTCCATGGACTAAGAAATGATATCTCTTTCTTTGTGTGTGTGTGTACACATATATATAAAAATGAGACAAAAGCAATGGTGTATTGAAAAATGTGGAATCTGAGCATGACTTGAATGGTATGGAATAAGGGGTGGATACAGTCCTGGGTTCAGAAGTAGCAGGCTTTTTTCTCCTTCCTAAAAGCTGATACAGTGCTGTGTTTTTGATTTTCAGCCTGAGAACAACACTGATAATACACTGATGGTTTTAGTTGCTGCTAAGTAATGCTTCCTCTGACCAAGGACTTTCTGAGTCTCATGCTCTGCCAGTGAGGAGGGGCACAAGATGTCAGGAGGAAGCAGAGACAGGACACCTGACCCAAACTAGCCAAAGAGGCATTCCATACCACAGCATGTGATGCCCAGTATATAAACTTGTGGGAGTTACCTGGAAGGGCAGATTGCTCCTTGGGTCAGGCTGGCTATGGGTCCGCAGGTGGTGAGCAATTGTATTGTGCATCACTTGTGTTTATTGGTTTCTTTTCCTTTTCCCCTTTTAGTTTTATATTCTCTTCCCTTTTTATTTCCCTTATCATTATTATTATTGGTGGTAGCAGCAGTAATTTTGGATGATACTTGAGTTACTGGACAGTTCTTATCTCAACCTGTAGGATTTACATTATTTCGATTCTGCTCCCAATCTCTCCAGGAGCAGGGTGGGGGGAATAAGGGTGGTGGGAGTGAGTGAGCAGCTGCGTGGTTCTGAGTTACTGGCTGGGTTTAAATCATGACAGCTGGCTCCATCTCCCATTACCCAGGCTCTGAGTCTCTGCTGTCTACATTTCCCATTCCGAAGGCACAGAGTCTCCAGTGGCTCCATGTCCCAGTCCCCGGGTTCTGAGTCTTTAGTGGCTCCATCTCTCAGTCCCCAGCCTCTGTGTCTCTCCTTGCCCCATATCTGAGTATGGGCTGGCTCCATCTCCTGAACCTCAGGCTCTAGGGCTCTCCTGGCTCAATCTTCTTGTCTACATGCTCTGAGTCTCTGCTGGTTCCATCTCCCATCCCCTGGCTCTTAGACTCTAGTTGCTCAATCTCCTACTCCATAGGCTCTGAGTCTCTACTGGCACCATCTCCCCATTTCCAGACTCTGAGTCTGTAGTGGCTCCATATCCTGGTCCCCAGGCTCTCAATCTCTGCTGGCTGCATCTCCTGGTTCCAAGACTCTGAATCTCTGCTTGTCCATCTCCCTGTCCCCAGGTTCTCAGTATCTAGTGGCTCAATCTCCCTATCCCCAGTCTCTGACTCTCTGCTCACTCCATCTCCTGAACCCCAGACTCTAGGGCTCTCCTGGCTGAATCTTCTTGTCTACATGCTCTGAGTCTCCACTGGCTCCATCTCTCAGTCCCCAGGCCATCTCTGCTCACTCTATTTCCCGTACCCCAGGTTCTGAGTATCTAGAGGCTCTATCTCCCAAGCCTCAGCCTCTAGGTCCCCACTGGCTTCATCTCCTTGTCTACATTCTGAGAGTTTCTGATGTCTCCCTGTCTCAGTCCCCAGTCTCTGAGTCTCTAGTGGCTCCATCTTTCAGTCCCCTGGCTCAGCGTCTCTAGTGGCTCCATCTCCCATTCCCCAGACTCTGAGTTTCTGCAGGCTACATCTCCCATTCCGAAGGCTGAGAGTCTCTACAGGCTCCGTGTCCAGGTTCCCAGACTCTGAGTCTCTGCTGTCTCCATCTCCCATTCCAAAGGCACTGTATCTCTAGTGGCTCCAAGTCCCAGTCCCCAGACACCATGTCTCTGCTGGCTCCATCTCCTGGTCCTGAGACTCTGAATCTCTGCTGGCTCCATCTCCTGGTCCCAAGAGTCTGAATCTCTGCTGGCTCCATCTCCTGGTCCCGAGACTCTGAATCTCTGCTGGCTCCATCTCCTGATCCCAGGCTCCAGGACTCTCCTGTATTCATCTCCTTGTCTACATGCTATGAGTCTCTTCTGAGTCCATGTCTCAGTCCCCAGGATCCAAATATGTACTAGCTCCATATCTCAATCCCCAGGCTCTGAGTTTCTGCTGGCTCCATATGCCAGTCCTTATGCTCTGAGTCTGTAATGGCTCCATTTTCCTGATCCCAGGTTCTGAGCGTCTGCTGGCACCATCTCCCAGTCCCTGGCCTCTGACTTTTTACAGGCTCCGTCTCCCATTTCCTAGGCTCTGATTCTCTGCTGGCCCCATCTCCTAGTCCCCAGGCTCAATGTTTCAAAGGGCTCCATCTCACAGTCCCAGGGCTCTAGGGCTCTCCTGGCTGCATCTTCTTGTCTACGTGCTAGCTCCATTTCTCATTCCAAAGGCTCAGAACTTCTTGTGGTTCCGTGTCTCAATCCCCTGGCTCACGGTTCCCAGACTCTGAGTCTCTGCTGGATCAATCTCCCAGTACCCATGCTCAGAGTCTCTGCCTGCTCTATTAGCTGATCCCGTGCCATGGTTTAAGCTCAGCTGGTAACTAAGAATCATGCAGCCATTCGCTCACTCCCCCCCTCTTCTTCGCTCCCTGACCCCGGAGTGATGGGGAAGAGAATTGAAAGAATGTAACTCCCACAGGTTGAGATAAGAACAGTCCAGTAACTAAGGTATAACACAAACCACTGCTGCTACCACCAGTAATAATAATGATAAGGGAAATAACAAGGGAAGAGAATACAACTGCTCACCACCCACCAACAGATACCCAGCCCAACCCCAGCAGTGATCTAGCCCTTCCGGGTAACTGCCCCCAGTTTATATACTGGGAATGATGTGCTGTGGTATGGAATACCTCTTTGGCTAGATTGGGTCAGGTGTCCTGTCTCTGCTTCCTCCCAGCTTCCCCTCCTCCCTGTCAGAGCATGAGACTCAGAAAGTCTTTGGTCAGAGTAAACGTTACTGAGCAACAACTAAAAACATTGGTGTGTTACCAGTGTTGTTCCCAGGCTGAAAGTCAGAAACACAGCACTGCACCAGCTACTAAGAAGGAGAAAAATGACTGCAACTGCTGAACCCAGGACAGTATCCGCCCCTTATTCCATACCATTCACATCATGCTCAAATCTCATATTTTTCAATATACCATCGCTTGTGCCTCATATACATATATATATATATACATACATACACACACACACACAAAGAGAGAGATATCATTCCTTAGTCCATGGACCAATCCCTATAAAGCTGCTGAATTCATCCAGTCCATGATGTTGAGCTTCAACTCTTGTAACAGTCTTTCAGAGCAGGAGAGACTATGTACAGTGTTGGATTGTGGCCTGCTGACAACACCGTGGAACTCGTCTGGTCACTTCTGACCTCGTCTGGCTTCATCAAAGTTCATTCTTTGTTGGAATGATGATCGGAGCGAAGTCAGGGCCAGTTGATGGTGACCTGAGGACATCTAGCTGGTGGACTATAGCAGGCAACAGCATTCAAATTAGTTAATTGGCTGTTTTCCCCTAAAATCAAATCCCCTTGAGGTACACACTGGACTTCCCCATCTTCCTGCATTACCCACAAGTATATCCAAGTCCTTGAGCACGAGTGGGTTTGCCTTTACCTGAAGCAGGAATAACCCAGACTGTCTTCCCCAGCAAAATATTTATGTGCACCACAGGAACTTTATCCCCTTCTACAGTGTTTAAAAGTTCTGATAGAGCTGGGCCAGCCCTGTTGGCAAATCACAGTATCACAGTATCACAGTATCACAGTAGGTTAGAGATTGGAAGGGACCTCAAAAGATCATCTAGTCCAATCCCCCTGCCGGAGCAGGAACACCTAGATAAGGTTACACAGGAACGTGTCCAGGCGGGTCTTGAATGTCTCCAAAGAAGGAGATTCCACAACCTCCCTGGGCAGCCTGTTCCAGTGTTCCGTCACCCTCACTGAGAAGAAGTTTCTTCTCAGGTTTAAGTGGAACCTCTTGTGCTCCAATTTGTACCCATTACCCCTTGTCCTTTCATTGTTTGCCACTGAGAAGAGCCTGGCTCCATCCTCGTGACACTCCCCCTTTATATATTTATATACACTAATAAGGTCACCCCTTAATCTCCTCTTCTCCAAACTATAGAGACCCAGCTCCCTCAGTCTTTCCTCATAAGGGAGATGCTCCACTCCCTTAATCATCTTAGTTGCCCTGCGCTGGACTCTCTCCAGCAGGTCCCTGTCCTTTTTAAACTGAGGGGCCCAGAACTGGACACAATATTCCAGATGAGGTCTCACCAGGGCAGAGTAGAGGGGAAGGAGGACCTCTCTCGACCTACTAACCACCCCCCTTCTAATACAACCCAGGATGCCATTGGCCTTCTTGGCCACAAGGGCACAGTGTCGGCTCATGGTCACCCTGTCGTCCACCAGGACCCCCAGGTCCCTCTCCCCTACACTGCTCTCTAACAGGTCGTTCCCCAGCCTATACTGGAACCTGGGGTTGTTCCTGCCCAGATGCAGGACTCTACACTTTCCCTTGTTATATTTCATCAAGTTATTCCCCGCCCAGCTCTCCAGCCTGTCCAGGTCCCTCTGGATGGCAGCACAGCCTTCTGGCGTGTCGGCCACCCCTCCCAGCTTAGTGTCATCAGCAAACTTGCTGATAGTACACTCAATTCCCTCATCTAAATCGTTGATGAATATATTAAATAATACTGGTCCCAGTACCGACCCTTGAGGCACTCCACTAGATACAGGCCTCCAACTAGACTCCGCCCCATAGACTACAACTCTCTGGCTTCTCTCCTTCAGCCAGTTCACAGTCCACCTCACTACCCGATCATCCAGACCACACTTCCTCAATTTAGCCGCAAGGATGCTGTGGGAGACCGTGTCAAACGCTTTGCTGAAGTCGAGGTAGACCACATCCACCGCTCTACCATCATCCATCCACCGTGTTATTTCCTCATAAAAGGCTACGAGATTGGTCAAGCACGACTTCCCCTTGGTGAAGCCATGTTGACTGCCCCTCATAACCCTCTTATCCTTGATATGCCTTAAGATGGCACCAAGGATAAGGTGTTCCATCACTTTCCCAGGAATGGAGGTGAGGCTAACCGGTCTATAGTTACCCGGGTCCTCCTTCTTGCCCTTTTTGAAGACAGGAGTGACATTTGCTTTCCTCCAGTCCTCAGGCACCTCTCCCGTTTCCCAAGACTTGGTAAAGATGATGGAGAGCGGTCTAGCAATGACCTCAGCCAGTTCCCTCAGCACCCGCGGGTGCATCCCATCTGGACCCATGGATTTATGGATATCCAGATTGCTCAACTGGTCTTTAACCCATTCCTCATCGACTAAGGCAGACCGCTCCGTTGACCTATCTTCATCCGGGGTCTCAGCGGTACAGGGCTCTTCAGGACTGCCTCCAGCAGAGTAGACAGAGACAAAGAAGTCATTCAGTAACTCTGCCATCTCTGTATCTTCTGTCACCAGGGCACCCGTCCCGTTCATCAGCGGGCCTACATTGCCTCTGGTGTTAGTTTTACCTGCCATGTATTTGAAAAAGCTCTTTCTGCTGTCCTTGACCCCTCTCGCCAGCTTTAATTCCAAGGAGGCCTTAGCCATCCTAGCAGCTTTCCTACATCCTCTAGCAGCAGCCTTATATTCTTCCCAAGTGGCCAGCCCTTCTTTCCATGACCTGTAAACTCTCCTCTTCCACTTGAGCATACCGAGCAATTCCCTATTTAACCACGCAGGTCTCCTGACCCTCTTCCTCGACTTCCTACGTGTCGGGATGCTCCGATCTTGAGCTCGGAAAAAGCAGTCCTTGAACGTCAACCAACTATCTTGGGCCCCTTTCCCTTCAAGCAGCCTAGCCCACTGGATTTCCCCTAGCAATCGCTTGAAGAGGCCAAAGTTTGCCCTGCTAAAGTCCAGGGTTGCGATTCTACTTGCTATTCTACTGACCCTACCACACAAGATCCTGAATTCTACCATCTCGTGGTCGCTGCAACCAAGGCAGCCCTCAACCTTCACTCCTTCAACCAGACCCTCCTTGTTAGTGAGGATGAGATCCAGCAGCGCACCTCTCCTGGTTGGCTCATCCACCATTTGCATGAGGAAGTTATCATCCATACACTGGAGGAACCTCCTGGACTGCGGCTGGGTTGCCGAGCAGTCCTTCCAGCAAACATCAGGGAAGTTAAAATCCCCCACGACGACCACGGCCTGTGACCGTGAGGCCGCTGTCAGCTGCCTGTAGAAGGCCTCGTCAACTTCCTCACCCTGATCCGGTGGCCTGTAACAGACCCCCACAACAGTATCGCCCCTGCCAGCCTGCCCCTTAATTCTCACCCACAGACTCTCGACTCGCTCATCATCTGTCCCCGGACAGAACTCAACGCATTGTAGCTGCTCTCGCACGTAAAGAGCAACCCCACCACCCCGCCTGGCTGGCCTGTCTTTCCTGAAAAGGACATAGCCCTCCATGACTATATTCCAGTCATGTGAGCTGTCCCACCACGTCTCTGTAATTGCCACCAGATCATAATCTCCCGACTTAACACAGGTTTCTAGCTCCTCCTGCTTATTTCCCATGCTGCGCGCATTGGCGTACAGACATTTCAGGGAGCGAGCCGAGCACACCGATTTCACCCTAGGATTACAGGAGGCCTCCCAGTCTTCATCAATTCCGGAGCGCTGTCCCACTGAGGCAAGCCGAGCTACAACCCCATCCCCCTTCAAATCTAGTTTAAAGCTCTCCAAATGAGCCCTGCTAATTCGTGCCCCAGCATCCTTTTACCTCTGTGCGATAAACCTTTCCCACATGCCAATGTCCAGGCCGGTGCCCTATAAAACCAGCCGTTATCAAAGAATCCAAAGCCCTGCCTGGAGCACCAGCCTCGAAGCCAATCGTTTATGGACTGCATTTTCCCATTCAGTCCCACATCATCAACAGAAGATGGAAGGAGCGAAGAGAAGATCACCTGAGCCCCAGAGTCTTTCACCATCCGCCCCAAGGCCCTGTAGTCTTTCTTCATCTCCCTCAGAGTGCGGGAAGCAAGTTCCCCTTCACCCGTCTGGAAGACCAGCAGCGGGTAGTAGTCTGTCGGGCGCACCAGGTTGGGGAGCACCCTGGTGATATCCCTGATCCGGGCTCCAGGCAGACTACACACTTCCCTATGATGAGGGTCAACTCTGCATATCGGGCCCTCTGTTCCTTTCAGAATGGAATCACCCACTACAATGACCCTTCTTTCTTTCTTACCAGAGGCAGTCTTGAGGTGCGAAGTCAACCGCTTTTTCCTATGTGGCCTTGTAGGCGGGCCTTGCACCACATCCTCACCTACCTCTCCTTCCAGATCCAGGGCCTCAAACCTATTACAGAGGGACACCTGGGGAAGCGGGGCAGGAAGGGAGGAGGGCTGCCCACGACGCCGAACTGGAACTCGCTTCCAACCCTCCTCATCTTTTTGGTCCCCTACCTCCGGGCGACAGCTACATGACAGGGGCTGTCTCAGTCCATCCCCCTCTGTCTGAGAGGGCAGGGGGTCCATCCTCTTTTGGGGGGTATCTCCCTGGAGCCGTTCCAACTGGTTAGCCAGGGAGTTACTCCAGCAGTCGATCTCCCTTTCACACTCCCTGATGCTCCTCAGCCTCTCAACCTCCTCCTTAAGTTCAGCCACTAAGCCAAGCAAATCTTCCACCTGCTCACACCTCACACAGGTGGAATGCTGTCCTCCCTCCCCCGGCAGCAGCAGGCTCTGGCACTCCCTGCATCCAGAGACCTGAACAGCCACGGTTAGGGCCGGGGTCTCTGTCTGCGTAGCTACAGCCCTCTTACTAGTAGCTCTCTTTCTGGAGGCGACCATACTGGTCAGCACAAAGACCTACCTGCTCCTCCCTGCACCAGGTGGGCAGCGACGTGTTGCTGCCCTCTCAAAGGCTTTTTCAAGTCAAGGGGCAGGGGAGTGGTCGCCGTTCGCCGTGGGAACGCCCCCCGCCACGTCAGCCGCTCTTTCGCAAGGGCTGCTGGAACTTCGGGAATCCGGAAGTGTTGGCTAATGTGGGGAATCGCGGTGGCTCCGCTCTATCCCCTCTGATTTTCCTGATCTCGGTAGAAGATCACGGTCGCTGTAGCGTGCCGGCTGCGGCTCTAGCTAGGCTAGCTCCAATCAGCTGACTGAATCCTCTGGTGTTGACCAACCAAGTGGCTATTGGTAAATGTGTATCCCAATGTCTGAAAGTCCCACCACCCATTACTCTCAAGTGTAGTTTTTAACAGCCCATTGTATTGTTTGATTTTCCCAGATGCTGGTGCATGGCAGGGGATGTGATATACCTACTCAGTGCTATGCTCTTTGGCACAAGTGTCTATAAGTTTGTTCCAGAAATGAGGCTGATTGTCTGACTCAATTCTTTCTGCGGTGCTGTGTCACCACAAAATCTGTTTCTCAAGGCCCAAGATAGTGTTCCGGGCAGTGGCATAGGGCACAGCATATGATTCCAGCCATCCAGTGGTTGCTTCCACCATGGTAAGCACATGTCGCTTGCCTTGGCGGATTGGAGGGAGTGTGATATAATCACTCTGCCAGGCCTCCCCATATTTATACCTCAGCCATCATCCTCCATACCAAAGAGGCTTTAACGGCTTGGCACTGTAGGACAGTATCGAATGCCTTGTACAAGTCCAGGTAGATGACATCAACTGCTCTACCCCTGTCTATTAGTTCTATAGCCCCATCATAGAAGGCCAACAAACTGGTCAGGCAGGACTTCCCCTTAGTGAAGCCATGCTGGCTGTCACCAAGCACCTTGTTGATTTTCATGTGCCTTAGCATGCCTTCCAGGAGAATCTGCTCCAAGATTTTGACAGGCACAGAGATGAGACTGACTGGTCTGTAATTCCCTGGGTCATCCATTTTCCCCTTCTTGAAAATGGGGGTTATTTTTCTCTTTTTCCATTCATCAGGTACTTCACCTGACTGCCATGATTTTTCAAATATGATGGCCAGCAGCTTAGCAACTTTGTTTGCCACCTCCTTCAGGACCTGCAGATGGATTTCATCAGGTCCGATGGACTTGTGCTCATTCAGATTTTTAAGATGGTCTCGAACCAGATCCTCTCCTACAGTGGGCCGAAGGTCTTCATTCTCACAGTCCCTGCGTCTGCCTACCAAGTCTTGGGTGGTGCGGTCAGAGCCTTTGCCAGTGAAGACCAAGGCAAAGAAGTCATTCAGAACCTCAGCCTTCTCCAAATCCTGTGTAGCTAGTTCTCCCCAGAGCTTTTTGAGGGGGCCTGTGTTGTCCCTAATCTGTTTTTTATTAGCTACCTACCTGTAGAATCCTTTCCTGTTATCCTAAACATCCCTAGCCAAGTTTAATTCTAACTGGGCCTTAGCTTTCCTAACCTGGTCCCTAGCTTCCCGGACAACATCCCTGTATTCTTCCCAGGCCGACTGTCCCTGCTTCCACTTTTTATAAGCCTCTTTTTTCATTTGAATTTTCCTCAGCAGCTCCTTATCCATCCAAGGAGGTCTCCTGGGCCTCCTGCTACACTTCCTTCTAGTTGGGATACAACACTCCTGAGCTTGTAGTAGGTGATCCTTGAATATCAACGAAGAGTCTTGGCCGCCACTGCTCTCTAGAGCTATATCCCATGGAACCTTACTAAGCAGGCTCCTGAAGAGGTGAACATCTGCTCTTTTGAAGTCCAGGGCAGTGAGCTTGCTACATGCTCTTCTCACTGTCCTGAGGATCTCATATTTGACCATCTAGTGATCACTGAATCCAAGGCTGCCCTGGAGCATCACATTTCCAAGGAGCCCTTCCCTGTTGGTGAGCACAAGGTCAAGCATGGCACCTCTCCTTGTCGGTTCCTCTATTACTTGCAGAAGGAAGTTGTCTTCCACACAATTGAGGAACCTCCTGGATTGCTTGTGCCGGGCCGTACCGTCATTCCAACAGATGTCAGGGTGCTTGAAGTCACCCATGAGAACAAGGGCCTGTGAGCGTGAGGCTTTTCCTCTCTGTCTATAAAGTGTTTCATCGGCAGGTTCTCCTTGATCAGGCGGTCTGTAACAGATCCCCACAGTAATGTCCCCCATAGCTGTTTTCCCCTTAACCCTGACCCGCAAACTCTCTGTTAACTGCTCACCTGTCCCCAGACAGAGTTCCATACTCTCCAGCCTATCCCTAACATAAAGGGCAACTCCCCCTCCTCACCAGCCGGGTCTGTCTTTTCTAAAAAGCCTGTAACCTTCCATTCCAACACTCCAGTTATAGGAGCCATCCCACCATGTTTCTGCAATGCTAATTATATCATACCCCCATAGACGTGCAAACATCTCTAACTCCTCTTGTTTGTTCCCCATACTACGGGCGTTTGTGGCATCTGAGCTGAGCTCCAAATGAAGCCGGCTCATTGGCTGGAGTGGCTAGAATATCTCTACATTGCTCCGAGCATTTATAGGTGCTGAGAACTGACTGGTTGTGCTGGGATGGAATGATGCCCCCCTCCCCCAACACATGTAGTTTAAAGCCTCCTTGACCAGTCTGGCAAGCCTCCTACCAAAACTGCTCTTTCCCTTCTTTATCATCAGATCAACTCCACCAGCCCCCACTAGACCTGGCTTACAGAACTGGGTACCATATTCAAGACACCCAAACACCTGACTATGACACTGCCCTTTTAACCATTTTTTAACCTGGCTAATCCTCCTAGGTTTTTTTAGGTCCTCCCCTGTATCCTGGAGAATTGTCGAAAAGACTATCTGAGCTCCAGAGCCCTTAACCACCTCTGCTAGGGCTCTGTAGTCCTTATTTGTGTTCTCTGTGCTTCTGCTGTCTATGTCACTAACACCCACATAGACGATTAGAAGTGTGTAATAGTCCGTGGGACTTACTAGAGCAGGCAGCCTCTCTGCAACATCCCTGATCCGTGCCCCTGGTAGGCAACACACCTCCCTTGAGACCGGGTCAGGCCTCTCTGTGCCTCTCAGAGTCCTTTACTACTATGACCCGCTGCTTTTTCCTGGCAGCACCAGTAGAGATCTTCTTTACCAGTGCATCAGTTGGCTGTTTCTGGTGCGAGTGTGTTTCCTCATTAGCCTCCTGCAGGACAGCAAACAGTTCTGGGTGGGGACAACAGATTTAGGAGGAAGCCCATTGTTTTTATTTGTCCTTTTCCTCCTTTTTTTGTTGTTGTTTTTTTTTTTTTTTGTCACTAATTCCCAGCTTCCCGAGTTATCCGCCTCCTTCTTTCCTTCATGAACTAGAGGGGAAGCTTGAGGCCCCTGCACAGTTTGGGTTGGGAGCAAGCATTCCTGCTTCCTCTTAGGTACCCTGACATCTTTCAGCCTATTAATAGCATCCCGCAGCTCAGCCACCTGCTGCAGGAGGACCTCCACCAGGGAGCACTGAGTGCAGCCCTGCCCATTGTGCACCCTCACCTCAAAAGACCAGTGCAGGCACTCCCTCCCCTCTGAGCTCTGCACTGCAGCCTCCCCATCATCTGCTCTGTCTGGGTGCCTACGCTGGCCACCGCCGGGGCAGCCAGAGCACAGCTCCCAGACTGGGCCCTGATCATATGGCAAGTGCTCATCATCCCGCGCGAACTGCCCCGACACGCTCCCTGGGGCAGGTTTTTAACCAGTCAGGGCTGGTGCCGCTCCTCCTGGCTCTGCCCCCTGTGAGTCAGCTGCTCCTGGGCAGGTCCTGTCGAGGACTTGAGGTTCCCTCAGTGGCTCTTGTTGCTCTGAGTTGAGGCTCTTGGACGCTGATCTCCCCCCAGCTCCGGTGTTGAAGGTGTCCTCTCTTGAGATACTCACCTCAGTAATAGGCAGTTGGTAAGGCTGCCCATACATCAGTTCATATAGACTCATATGATTCCTTCCTGGCTGTATTCGTATCCTTAACAAAGAAGTTGCTACTCACCGAAGCAATTGCAATGCAATTGCCATGCAGCTAGCCTGGCTTTGGTCAGCACCATCTACCTCCACTGACTTCTGGGGACCAATGGTGCTGGCTCAGTTGGTTCCTGGAAAAAGGTGATGCTGTCCACATTGTCCCACTGCTTCAACACAGAGACAGTAAATGTCTAGATACGGGTGATCTTATCTTGTCCCCTCCCCTTGGCTGGTGATGATATTCTGTCTCTTAGGCAAAGTGCCAGACGATGGCATACCCTACACACTGTCGTGAAGTCCATGTTATATTGAAATAGGAGGCTCCTCCTTTTCACAGGGAAGGGATGAGAAATGCCAAACAATGTTATTTGGTAACTTCCACCATGGGGCAAAGATGCCAAACAGGAAGCACCAAAACCACAGAAATTCTCAAGAGCATCACACGTCTCTGGAGCAATGTCTGAGCATGCAGCAGCTCAGAGCTGACACTGAGGGATGATCTCAGCAGCTGGCTGAAGTGTGCCCATGGCAAATGGAGCCTCAGGGGCATCTGTTCAAGTCTAACCCCATCCTCCTGAACACATGAGAAATGCAGGATCTGGAGCTTGCTTTAGAACTTACGATGTGGGTAAACCTTCATAGAATCTGCAAAAGATAAAAACTGATGCAAAATCCACCCTCTATCAAATGTCAAGTTTCAAATCTGGGCTGGGAATTTCTGGAAAAAAAGGTTGGTAAAATTCTTTAATATAAAGAATATAGTGTATCCCCAATATTTTTTATAAAGGAATCAAGTACTTTAAAGGTTGATAAAAAAGAAAAAAAGAAAAATGCCCATGGTAGAAATGGAGAATTTCCAGTCCAAGTGGTTTATGTCTGACAAAGGTAGAAGGAGCTGAAAACAGCATTTAATAACGGGAAGTATTTCCCATTATTTTGTTTGTGATGGGAAACTCTAGCACAGAATGTCTCAGAATATGTCCACAGGACAGGGATACTGGCCAGAGCTCACCAGAGCTTGCCGTGGCAGCAGACAACTTACCAGAGCAATTCTAAAAGGCAGTGAAAGTCTGCACACTGACATGGAGTTCCAGCAAAGGGCAGGAAAGGCTCTTAAGAGACCCCTGGAAAAGGGGGTATCTGTACTTGTGTCTGACAGCATGGGCAGGGTAAAAAACTGTACTATGCCACTAGCTTATCAATGTTTCCTCTGAGTTTTTCTAATGAATGCAGTATGGAATAGTCTAGACTTTCACCAATAGGATGCTCTTGTGAAAATAAATGCTTTCTTCTTCTAAGGGCTACATATTCTACTCCATTAAATTCCTTGAGATCATTTTAGTATTTACATGCTACCTCCTTGCAAACAATCCTGTAGTATCTGGAACGCTCCAAAGTGCCTGTGCCAAACACAATGATTCATTGCACTGCTTTAATAATGGGAAGGAAAAGTGGCTTTTGAGTTCTGTAACCCATAACAACTTTGAAAATAACAAGGGACCATCTCCAAAGTCACTAGTGTTAATAGAACTCTTTTCACTAAAGCCTAACCTGAGTTTGTTGAATGACTAAATATATGTTCCCTGCCATCTCACTCAAGATGTTCTGTAGCTGTGGCAGTAGTGGCTGTTCATTTACTGCATACCACCATAAAAAAAAAAAAAAGATCATGGAAGGTTAAACAAAGGCACTGATGGTCTATAGAAGTGACTGGAATCAATTAAATGGAACTAGCATCCTTTGAACTACCTGCTTTCCCCAACATAGCCAGCAGCACACCTGCTTTTCCAGAAGAAATTTTCAATCCTTTGTCTGCTTAAACAGTAAGCATTAATCTATATCAAACAGATCATTCATGCACATTAAGGAAACCATTTTCTCTCCTCCTCTTACAAGGACCACATTTCTTTGTCCACCTCTGACAGAGGTGTCCCCCAGAAGACAACACAGAACCCACCTTTCCAGGAAGCATGCAGAAATACACAGACAAAAGCATCAAGAGAAAACCAGTGAAGGACCATTATTCAAACCTGGCTTTTAGGTCTCTTGGGACCAAGGAGCAGTTCACTGTCTTTTAAACCAGTTTCTTTTTACAGGCAGATATATAGAGAGGATAATAGGTTGATTAGCCATTAAAGGTTGAAGTGGGGGACTCTCCCTTTACACAAGAATGCAAGATGGTTTATCTTTCACAAGACACATTTAATTTAGTGGTATTTCAGTTATTAATTTTGTTTAAATACATTTTAATTATCTTGCATATCCATGTGGGAAAAAAAATCATCAACTCTAAGAATTCATTCCAGAGAACCTCATAGTTTATGGATTTAAATGAAAGACTTTCATGGCAACACCCAGCTTGTGAAAATTTTGCTTCGGTTCAATGTTTTTCTTCTCCTTTTGGAGCCAACTACTCTTTTTGAACCTGATTTCCTAAGGACCTAATGGGGAAATGAGTTTTCCTGCTTGACAGGTCCCACCTTACTCCAGGTTTGGCCAATTTCAGCCAAAATGAGAGAGAAGTAAAACAGTCTCAAAGACATTTTGTGTTACTACAGATGCTGAAGAATTGCTTGCTGCCTGAGGAAATGTTGTTCCCACAGAAAGAAAGCCCAGCTGTTGTACAGCCCATTGCACAGCTGGCAAAATATATGTACAACATGGGTCTCAACTGCATTAGCCACAACACGTCATCCCTCACACACAAAAATGCCAGAGAGATGGAAAGAGCAGTAGGCATTGCTAGAATAGACAGAGGGGGTATAGAGCCCAGCCTCCATGGAAACATAAACCTTGTGGATCCGCCTGCCAACTGATTCGGAGAAAACTCCAGCACTATTTGTTTTACTGTAGAACGCTGTACTTCAGAAATGTGCAAAAGAATTATAATTATCTTACACAAACACCAAAGACAAAACGTAAATACATCATAAAGCCTTTGATCAGTTCCTTTTAGCATATTGTGAAAGCATTATGAAGAGCTGGGTTTTTGTGGCAAATGTTCTGCTGGTGTTTCCCTGCATGCCAGTATGAGATAACCAACTCAGGATGGATAGATGAGAGGGTTAGCGGGAATTAGAAAGAGGCTTAACTAACACTTGACATGAGTTGATATTCATAGAATCATACAATCATAGATTCATAGAATAGTTAGGGTTGGAAAGGACCTTAAGATCATCTAGTTAGAACCACTCTGCCATGGGCAAGGACACCTCACACTAAACCATGTCACCCAAGGCTCTGTCCAACCTGGCCTTGAACACTGACAGGAATGCAGCATTCACAACTTCCCTGGGCAATCCATTCCAGGGCCTTGCCACCCTTACAGTAAAGAACTTCCTCCTTATATATAAAAAAACTTCCCCTGTTTAAGTTTTAACCCCTTACCCCTTGCTCTATCACTACAGTCCCTAATGATGAGACCCTCCCCAACATCCTTATAGGCCCCCTTCAGACACTGGAAGGCTGCCATGAGGTCTTGTCCTGGTTTAAGTCAAGCCATAAATCAGAACCACGCAGTCTCTCTCGGGCCCCACCCATCGTCCCCCGCTCCCAGAGGGATGGGGAGGAAAATCAAAAGAATGTAGCTCCCACGGGTAAAGATAAGAACAGTCCAGTAAGTAAGGTATAACACAAACCACTACTGCTATGAACAATAATAATAATGATAAGTGAAATAATGAGGGAAGAGAATACAATTACTCACCACCTGCCAACCGATACCCCGTCCAACAAAATAGTGAACTAGCCGTTCCGGGTAACTGCCACCAGTTTATATAGTGGGCATGAAGTGCCGTGGTATGGAATACCTCTTTGGTTAGTTTGGGTCAGGTGTTCTGTCTCTGCTTCCTCCCAGATTCATAGAATCATAGGCTAGTTAGCGTTGGAAAGGACCTTAAGATCATCCAGTTCCAACTCCCCTGCCATGTGCAAGGACACCTCACATTACCATATCATCCAAGGCGCTGTCCAACCTGGCCTTGAACACCGCCAGGGGTGGAGCATTCACAACTTCATTGGGCAACCCATTCCAGTGCCTCACCACCCTCACAGTAAAGAACTTACCCCTTATACCCAATCTAAACTTCCTCTGTTTAAGTTTTAACCCATTGCCCCTTGTCCTACCACTACAGTCCGTAGTGAGGAGTCCCTCTCCAACATCCTTGTAGGCCCCCTTCAGATACTGGAAGGCTGCTATAAGGTCTCCACACAGCCTTCTCTTCTCCAAGCTGAACAGCCCCAACTTTCTCAGCCTGTCTTCACAGTATCACAGTATCACAGTAGGTTAGGGATTGGAAGGGACCTCAAAAGATCATCTAGTCCAATCCCCCTGCCGGAGCAGGAACACCTAGATAAGGTTACATAGGAACGTGTCCAGGCGGGTTTTGAATGTCTCCAAAGAAGGAGATTCCACAACCTCCCCGGGCAGCCTGTTCCAGTGTTCTGTCACCCTCACTGAGAAGAAGTTTCTTCTCAGGTTTAAGTGGAACCTCTTGTGCTCCAATTTGTACCCATTACCCCTTGTCCTTTCATTGTTTGCCACTGAGAAGAGCCTGGCTCCATGCTCGTGACACTCCCCCTTTATATATTTATATACACTAATAAGGTCACCCCTCAATCTCCTCTTCTCCAAACTATAGAGACCCAGCTCCCTCAGTCTTTCCTCATAAGGGAGATGCTCCACTCCCTTAATCATCTTAGTTGCCCTGCGCTGGACTCTCTTCAGCAGGTCCCTGTCCTTTTTAAACTGAGGGGCCCAGAACTGGACACAATATTCCAGATGAGGTCTCACCAGGGCAGAGTAGAGGGGAAGGAGGGCCTCTCTCGACCTACTAACCACCCCCCTTCTAATACAACCCAGGATGCCATTGGCCTTCTTGGCCACAAGGGCACAGTGTCGGCTCATGGTCACCCTGTCGTCCACCAGGACCCCCAGGTCCCTCTCCCCTACACTGCTCTCTAACAGGACGTTCCCCAGCCTATACTGGAACCTGGGGTTGTTCCTGCCCAGATGCAGGACTCTACACTTTCCCTTGTTATATTTCATCAAGTTATTCCCGCCCAGCTCTCCAGCCTGTCCAGGTCCCCTCTGGATGGCAGCACAGCCTTCCGGCGTGTCGGCCACCCCTCCCAGCTTAGTGTCATCAGCAAACTTGCTGATAGTACACTCAATTCCCTCATCTAAATCGTTGATGAATATATTAAATAATACTGGTCCCAGTACCGACCCTTGAGGCACTCCACTAGATACAGGCCTCCAACTAGACTCCGCCCCATAGACTACAACTCTCTGGCTTCTCTCCTTCAGCCAGTTCACAGTCCACCTCACTACCCGATCATCCAGACCACACTTCCTTCAATTTCACCGGATGCTGTGGGAGACCGTGTCAAACGCTTTGCTGAAGTCGAGGTAGACCACATCCACCGCTCTGCCATCATCCATCCACCGCGTTATTTCCTCATAAAAGGCTATGAGATTGGTCAAGCACGACTTCCCCTTGGTGAAGCCATGTTGACTGCCCCTCATAACCCTCTTATCCTTGATATGCCTTAAGATGGCACCAAGGATAAGGTGTTCCATCACTTTCCCAGGTACGGAGGTGAGGCTAACCGGTCTATAGTTACCCGGGTCCTCCTTCTTGCCCTTTTTGAAGACAGGAGTGACATTTGCTTTCCTCCAGTCCTCAGGCACCTCTCCCGTTTCCCAAGACTTGGTAAAGATGATGGAGAGCGGTCTAGCAATGACCTCCGCCAGTTCCCTCAGCACCCGTGGGTGCATCCCATCTGGAACCATGGATTTATGGATATCCAGATTGCTCAACTGGTCTCTAACCCATTCCTCATCAACTAAGGCAGACCGCTCCGTTGACCTATCTTCATCCGAGGTCTCAGCGGTACAGGGCTCTTCAGGACTGCCTCCAGCAGAGTAGACAGAGACAAAGAAGTCATTCAGTAACTCTGCCATCTCTGTATCTTCTGTCACCAGGGCACCCGTCCCGTTCATCAGCAGGCCTACACTGCCTCTGGTGTTAGTTTTACTTGCCATGTATTTGAAAAAGCTCTTTCTGCTGTCCTTGACCCCTCTCGCCAGCTTTAATTCCAAGGAGGCCTTAGCCATCCTAGCAGCTTTCCTACATCCTCTAGCAGCAGCCTTATGTTCTTCCCAAGTGGCCAGCCCTTCTTTCCATGACCTGTAAACTCTCCTCTTCCACTTGAGCATACCGAGCAATTCCCTATTTAGCCACGCAGGTCTCCTGACCCTCTTCCTCGACTTCCTACGTGTCGGGATGCTCCGATCTTGAGCTCGGAAAAAGCAGTCCTTGAACGTCAACCAACTATCTTGGACCCCTTTACCTTCAAGCAGCCTAGCCCATGGGATTTCCCCTAGCAATTGCTTGAAGAGGCCAAAGTTTGCCCTGCTAAAGTCCAGGGTTGCGATTCTACTTGCTATTCTACTGACCCTACCACACAAGATCCTGAATTCTACCATCTCGTGGTCGCTACAACCAAGGCAGCCCTCAACCTTCACTCCTTCAACCAGACCCTCCTTGTTAGTGAGGATGAGATCCAGCAGCGCACCTCTCCTGGTTGGCTCATCCACCATTTGCATGAGGAAGTTATCATCTATACACTGGAGGAACCTCCTGGACCGCGGCTGGGTTGCCGAGTAGTCCTTCCAGCAAACATCAGGGAAGTTAAAATCCCCCACGACGACCACGGCCTGTGACCGTGAGGCCGCTGTCAGCTGCCTGTAGAAGGCCTCATCAACTTCCTCACCCTGATCCGGTGGCCTGTAACAGACCCCCACAACAGTATCGCCCCTGCCAGCCTGCCCCTTAGTTCTCACCCACAGACTCTCGACTCGCTCATCATCTGTCCCCGGACAGAACTCAACGCATTGTAGCTGCTCTCGCACGTAAAGAGCAACCCCACCACCCCGCCTGGCTGGCCTGTCTTTCCTGAAAAGGACATAGCCCTCCATGACTACATTCCAGTCATGTGAACTGTCCCACCACGTCTCTGTAATTGCCACCAGATCATAATCTCCCGACTTAACACAGGTTTCCAGCTCCTCCTGCTTATTTCCCATGCTGCGCGCATTGGCGTACAGACATTTCAGGGAGCGAGCCAAGCACACCGATTTCACCCTAGGATTACAGGAGGCCTCCCAGCCTTCATCAATTCCGGAGCGCTGTCCCACTGAGGCAAGCCAAGCTACAACCCCATCCCCCTTCAAATCTAGTTTAAAGCTCTCCAAATGAGCCCCGCTAATTCGTGCCCCAGCATCCTTTTACCTCTGTGCGATAAACCTTTCCCACATGCCAATGTCCAGGCCGGTGCCCTATAAAACCAGCCGTTATCAAAGAATCCAAAGCCCTGCCTGCAGCACCAGCCTCAAAGCCAATTGTTTATGGACTGCATTTTCCCATTCAGTCCCACATCATCAACAGAAGATGGAAGGAACGAAGAGAAGATCACCTGAGCCCCAGAGTCTCTCACCATCCGCCCCAAGGCCCTGTAGTCTTTCTTCATCCCCCTCAGGCTGCGGGAAGCAGCTTCCCCCTCACCCGTCTGGAAGACCAGCAGCGGGTAGTAGTCTGTTGGGCGCACCAGGTTGGGGAGCGCCCTGGTGATATCCCTGATCCGGGGTCCAGGCAGACTACACACTTCCCTATGATGAGGGTCAACTCTGCATATCGGGCCCTCTGTTCCTTTCAGAATGGAATCACCCACTACAATGACCCTTCTTTCTTTCTTACCAGAGGCAGTCTTCATACAGGAGGTGCTCCAGTCCCCTGATCATCCTTGTGGCCCTCCTCTGGACTTGTTCCAACAGTTCCATGTCCTTTTTATGGTGAGGACACCAGAAATGGACACAATACTCCAAGTGAGGTCTCATGAGAAGAGAGTAGAGGGGCAGGATCACCTCCTTTGACCCGCCGGTCCCCTCCTCCCTGGCAGAGCACGAGACTCAGAAAGTCCTTGGTAAGTCTAAACATTACTAAGCATCAACTAAAAACATTGGTGTTATCAGCGCTGTTCTCAGACCAAAAGTCAAAAACACAGCACTGCACCAGCTACTAAGGAGAAAAATGACCGCTACTGCTAAGCCCAGAACAGGTCTCCACACAGCCTTCTCTTATCCAGGCTGAACAGTCCCAGCTTTCTCAGCCAATCTTCATACAGGAGGTGCACCCTCCCCCTGATCTTTCTTGTGGCACTCCTCTTGACTTCTTCAATAGTTCCATGTCCTTTTTATGTTGAGGACACCAGAACTGGACACAATACTCCAAGTGAGGTCTCACGAGAGCAGAGTAGAGGGGCAGGATCCCCTCCTTCAACCTCCTGCTCATGCTCCTTTTGATGCAGACCAGGACACAGTTGGCTTTCTGGGCTGCGAGTGCAGACTTCCAGCTCAGGTAAAGTTTCTCATCAACCAACACCCCCAAGTCCTTCTCTGCAGGGCTGATCTGAATCTGGAACAGCACTAAAATTTGAAGGAAGTAGTAAGCATAGAAAGGGATTGGACTAGATGATTTTTTGAGGTCCCTTCCAATCTCTAACATACTGTGATACTGTGATACTGTGACGTTCATTTTCTCATTGACCAGCACCCCCAAGCCCTTCTCCGCAGGTCTGCTCTGAATCGCTTCTCTGCCCAGCCTGTAGCTGTGCCTGGGATTGCTCCGACCCAGGTGTAGGACCTTGCACTTGGCATGGTTAAACTTCATGAGGTTGGCATCAGCCCACCTCACAAGCGTGTCAAGGTCCCTCTGGATGGCATTCCTTCCCTCCAGCGTATCAACCGAACCACACAGCTTGGCATCATCAGCAAACTTGCTGAGGGTGCACTCAATCCCGCTGTCCATGTCAGTGACGAAGATGTTAAACAAGACCGGTCCCAACACTGATCCCTGAGGGACACCACTCATAACTGGTCTCCAGCTGGACATTGAGCCATTGACCACAACTCTTTGTGTGCAGCCATCCAGCCAGTTCTTTATCCACCGAGTGGTCCATTCATCAAATTGATGTCTCTCCAATTTAGAGACAAGAATGTCGTGTGGGACAGTATCAAACGCTTTACACAAGTCCAGGTAGATGACATCAACTGCTTTACCGCTGTCCATCAGTTCCATAGCCCCATCATAGAAGGCCACCAAATTGGTCAGGCAGGATTTCCCCTTAGTGAAGCCATGCTGGCTGTCACCAAGCACCTTGTTGTTTTTCATGTGCCTTAGCATGCCTTCCAGGAGAATCTGCTCCAAGATTTTGCCAGGCACAGAGGTGAGACTGACTGGTCTGTAATTCCCCGGGTCATCCATTTTCCCCTTCTTGAAAATGGGGGTTATATTTCCCTTTTTCCAGTCGTTGGGAACTTCACCTGACTGCCATGATTTTTCAAATATGATGGCCAGCGGCTTAGCAACTTCATTTGCCAGCTCCTTCAGGACCCGCGGATGGATTTCATCAGGACCCATGGACTTGTGCACGTTCAGATTTTTAAGATGGTCTCGAACCAATTCCTCTCCTACAGTGGGCCCAAGGTCTCCATTCTCACAGTCCCTGCATCTGCCTTCCAAGACTTGGGTGGTGCAGTCAGAGCCTTTGCTAGAGAAGACCGAGGCAAACAAGTCATTCAGAACCTCAGCCTTCTCCAAATCCTGTGTAGCTAGTTCACCCGAGAGCTTCCTGAGGGGGCCTACGTTCTCCCTAATCTGTTTTTTATTTGCTATGTACCTGTAGAATCCCTTCCTGTTATCCTTAATATCCCTAGCCAAGTTTAATTCTAACTGGGCCTTAGCTTTCCTAACCTGGTCTCTAGCTTCCTGGACAATAACCCTGTACTCCTCCCAGGCCGCCTGTCCTTGCTTCCACTTTCTATAAAGCTCTTTTTTCATTTGAATTTTCCTCAGGAGCTCCTTATCCATCCAAGGAGGTCTCCTGGCCCTCCTGCTGCACTTCCTTCTAGTTGGGATGCAACACTCCTGAGCTTGTAGCAGGTGATCCTTGAAGACCAACCAAGAGTCTTGAGCCCCCCTGCCCTCTAGGGCTATATCCCATGGAACCTTACTAAGCAGGTTCCTGAAGAGGCCAAAGTCTGCTCTTTTGAAGTCTAGGGCAGTGAGCTTGCTGCACGCTCTTCTCACTGTCCTAAGGATCTCAAATTCAACCATCTCGTGGTCGCTGCATCCAAGGCTGCCCTGCAGTGCCACATTTCCAAGGAGCCCTTCCCTGTTGGTGAGCACAAGGTCAAGCATGGCACCTCTCCTTGTCGGTTCCTCTATTACTTGCAGAAGGAAGTTGTCTTCCACACAATCGAGGAACCTCCTGGATTGCTTGTGCCGGGCCGTACCGTCATTCCAACAGATGTCAGGGTGGTTGAAGTCACCCATGAGAACAAGGGCCTGTGAGCGTGAGGCTTTTCCTATCTGCCTATGGAGTGCTTCATCCGCAGATTCCTCTTGATCAGGTGGTCTATAACAGATCCCCACAGTAATGTCTCCCATCGCTGTTTTCCCTTTAACCCTAACCCACAAGCTCTCTGCTATCTGCTCACCTGTCCCCAGACAGAGTTCCATACTCTCCAGCCTATCCCTAACATAAAGGGCAACTCCCCCTCCACGCCTGCCAGGCCTGTCTTTTCTAAAGAGTCTGTAACCTTCCATTCCAACACTCCAGTCATAGGAGCCATCCCACCATGTTTCTGTGATGCCTATAATGTCATACCCCCGTAGACGAGCACACATCTCTAATTCCTCTTGTTTGCTCCCCATGCTACGGGCATTTGTATAGAGGCATCTGAGCCGAGCTCCAAATGAAGCCGGCTCATTGGCTGGAGCAGCCGGAATATCTCTGCATTGCTCCGAGCATTTATTATAGGTGCTGGCAACTGACTGGGAGTGTTGGGATGGAATGATGCCCCCCTCCCCCAACACATCTAGTTTAAAGCCTCCTTAACCAGTCTGGCAAGCCTCCTACCAAAACTGCCCTTCCCCTTCTTTATCGGACCAGCTCCACCAGCCCCCACTAGACCTGGCTTACAGAACTGGGTACCATATTCAAGACACCCAAACCCCTGACTATGACACCACCCTTTTAACCATTTATTAACCTGGCTAATCCTCCTAGCTTTTTTTAGGTCCTCCCCTGTATCCTGGAGAATAGACAAAAAGACTATCTGAGCTCCAGAGCCCTTAACCACCTCTCCCAGGGCTCTGTAGTCCTTCTTTATGTTCCCCAGGCTACTACTATCTATATCCCTAGCACCCACATGTATCAACAGAAGTGGGTAATAGTCCATGGGGCTTACCAGAGATTGGTCAAGCATGACTTCCCCTTGGTAAAGCCATGTTGACTGCCCCTCATAACCCTCTTATCCTTGATATGCCTTAAGATGGCACCAAAGATAAGGTGTTCCATCACTTTCCCAGGAATGGAGGTGAGGCTGACTGGTCTATAGTTACCCGGGTCCTCCTTCTTGCCCTTTTTGAAGACAGGAGTGACATTTGCTTTCCTCCAGTCCTCAGGCACCTCTCCCGTTTCCCAAGACTTGGTAAAGATGATGGAGAGCGGTCTAGCAATGACCTCCACCAGTTCCCTCAGCACCCGCGGGTGCATCCCATCTGGACCCATGGATTTATGGATGTCCAGATTGCTCAACTGGTCTCTAACCCATTCCTCATCGACTAAGGCAAACCGCTCCGTTGACCTGACTTCATCTGAGGTCTCAGAGGTACAGGGCTCTTCAGGACTGCCTCCGGCAGAGTAGACAGAGACAAAGAAGGCATTCAGTAACTCTGCCATCTCTGTATCTTCTGTCACCAGGGCACCCGTCCCGTTCATCAGTGGGCCTACATTGCCTCTGGTGTTAGTTTTATCTGCCATGTATTTGAAAAAGCTCTTTCTGCTGTCCTTGACCCCTCTCGCCAGCTTTAATTCCAAGGAGGCCTTAGTCATCCTAGCTGCCTTCCTACATCCTCTAGCAGCAGCCTTATATTCCTCCCAAGTGGCCAGCCCTTCCTTCCATGACCTGTAAACTCTCCTCTTCCACTTGAGCATACCCAGCAATTCCCTATTTAGCCACGCAGGTCTCCTGGCCCTCTTCCTTGACTTCCTACGTGTCGGGATGCTCTGATCTTGAGCTCGGAAAAAGCAGTCCTTGAACGCCAACCAACTATCTTGGGCCCCTTTACCTTCAAGCAGCCTAGCCCATGGGATTTCCCCTAGCAATTGCTTGAAAAGGCCAAAGTTTGCCCTGCTAAAGTCCAGGGTTGCAATTCTACTTGCTATTCTACTGGTCCTACCACACAAGATCCTGAATTCCACCATCTCGTGGTCGCTGCAACCAAGGCAGCCCTCAACCTTCACTTCTTTGACCAGACCATCCTTGTTAGTGAGGATGAGATCCAGCAGCGCACCTCTCCTGGTTGGCTCACCCACCATTTGCATGAGGAAGTTATCATCCATACACTGGAGGAACCTCCTGGACTGTGGCTGGGTTGCTGAGTAGTCCTTCCAGCAAGCATCAGGGAAGTTAAAATCCCCCACGACGACCACGGCCTGTGACTGTGAGGCCGCTCTCAGCTGCCTGTAGAAGGCCTCGTCAACTTCCTCACCCTGTAACAGACACCCACAACAGTATCGCCCCTGCCAGCCTGCCCCTTAATTCTCACCCACAGACTCTCAACTCGCTCGTCATCTGTCCCTGGACAGAACTCAGTGCATTGTAGCTGCTCTCACACATAAAGAGCAACCCCACCAACCCGCCTGGCTGGCCTGTCTTTCCTGAAAAGGACATAGCCCTCCATGACTATATTCCAGTCATGTGAGCTGTCCCGCCACGTCTCTGTAATTGCCACCAGGTCATAATCTCCCGACTTAACACAGGTTTCAAACTCCTCCTGCTTATTTCCCATGCTGCGCGCATTGGTGTACAGACATTTCAGGGAGCGAGCTGAGCACACCGATTTCACCCTAGGATTACAGGAGGCCTCCCAGTCTTCATCAGTTCTGGAGTGCTGCCACACTGGGGCAAGCCGAGCTACAACCCCATCCCCCTTCGAATCTAGTTTAAAGCTCTCCAAATGAGCCCTGCTAATTCGTGCCCCAGCATCCTTTTGCCTCTGTGAGATAAACCTTTCCCACATGACTTTGTCTAGACTGGTGTCCTATAAAACCAGCCGTTATCAAAGAATCCAAAGCCCTGCCTGCAGCACCAGCCTCAAAGCCAATCATTTATGGACTGAATTTTCCCATTCTGTCCCACATCATCAATGGAAGATGGAAGGAGTGAGGAGATCACTTGAGCCCCAGACTCTTTCACCATCCACCCCAAGGCCCTGTAGTCTTTCTTCATCCCACTCAGACTGCAGGAAGCAGCTTCCCCCTCACCTGTCTGGAAGACCAGCAGCAGGTAGTAGTCTGTCGAGTGCACCCGGTTGGGGAGCGCCCTGGTGATATCCCTGATCTAGGCTCCAGGCAGACTACACACTTCCCTATGATGAGGGTCAACTCTGCATATCGGGCCCTCTGTTCCTTTCAGAATGGAATCACCTACTACAATGACCCTTCTTACTTTCTTATCAGAGGCAGTCTTGAGGTGTGAAGTCGACCGCCTTTTCCTATGTGGCCTTGTAGGCGGGCCTTGCACCACATCCTCACCTACCTCTCCTTCAAGATCCAGGGCCTCAAACCTATTATGGAGGGACACCGGGGGATGCAGGGCAGGAAGGGAGGAGGGTTGCCCACGACGCCAAACTGGAACTCGCTTCCAACCCTTGTCATCTTTTTGGTCCCCTACCTCTGCGCAACAGCTACAAGGCAGGGGCTGTCTTGGGCCATCCCCCTCTGTCTGAGAGGGCAGGGATGTCTCAACCTCCTCCTTAAGTTTAGCCACCAAGCTAAGCAGATCTTCTACCTGCTCACACCTCACACAGGTGGAATGCTGTCCTACCTCCGCTGGCAGGAGTAGGCTCTGGCACTCCCTGCAACCAGAGACGTGAACAGCCACAGTTTGGGATGGGGTTTCTGTCTGAATTGCTACAGTCTTCTTACTGCTAGCTCTCTTTCTGGAGATGACAATATTGGTCAGCAACACGACCTACTTGATCCTCCCTGTGCCTGGTGGGCAGCGACATGTCGCTGCTCTCTCAAAGTCTCTTTCAAGGCAAGGGGCAGGGGGGTGGTCGCCGTCACTGTGGGAACGCCCCCCGCCACGTCAGCCGCTCTCTTGCAAGGACTGCTGGAGCTTCGGGGATTGGGAAATGTCGGGAATCGTGATGCCTCTGAGCTATCCCCTCTGATTTTCCTAATCTCGGTTGAACCTCGTGGTCGCTGAAGCATGCCGGCTGCGGCTCTAGCTGGGCTAGCTCTGATCAGCTGACTGAATGCTAGTAATGAGTTTCAGCTGCTTTTAAATCTCCCACCATCACCGTGGGAATGCCCCCCGCAACATCAGCCGCTCTCTCGCAAGGGCTGCTGGGGCTTCAGGAATCGGGAAATGTCGGGAATCACAATGCCTCTGCGCTATCCCCTCTGATTTTCCTAATCTCTGTTGAACATCGCGGTCACTGAAGCATGCTGGCTGCGGCTCTAGCTGGGCTAGCTCCAATCAGCTGACTGAATCGGAGTAGTAGTGTCCAGGAAATTTTCCATCAAGCTTTTCCTCTGACCCATAATCTTAGAAGTCGGGCTCTGTTACTCATTGTTTGTTCCAGCAGAAAGTGGTAAAAAGAAATCCCAGTAATATGAAAGGATGGGACTTGCCAGCTTCAGAAAATGAGAGTTGTGTGTGTTATTAATAAATGCCTCCTCGCACTCTGGAATATAGCAGTTCCCTACTAATCCCATATGCTTGCTTTTTACTATGTGTACTTGTCTCTTCAACAGAATTAAACACACAGTTTACATTCACAAAGATATTCAAGCCAGTCACCCACAAAATTACCAGACATTCACAAGCCAACCTTATTGTGTTTCACCCATATACCAGGTTTGATTTGGGTTTGTTTCACTTTCTTGTAGTCCTTCTTCCCACTCTATGGCCAGTCTGATGAAGTTGAGAGGTCAGGGGATTCCCTTTGCATATTGCTACTATATCTGCCAGTCATTCATTAAACCAGTAAACAGATCTGTCCCAAAACAGATTCCACTTGTAGATGCTCGGTGTTTTTAAAAAATACTTACAATTTACAACAAAATCAGTCAAGACATGACTGCATGAAAATGTCACAACCAACCACATGTGTTATCTCTCCAAAATGTTTCAAAATTTATCCATTTCAGCTTCCTTTATCTTCCTTTCTCTTACCTTCTGCTTGCTTTTCTGTTCTTTCTGTGTTCCATCTATCTTTTCCCCTTTCATTCTCAGATCAAAGTCAAGAACACTGACCTTGGGGAGGGGTGGGGGTGTCAGTGTTAATATTCCTCACCCAAATCTTTGGATTCAGTTTACAACATCTGAAGAACACCATGCACACACCCCCAAAAGGTTCAAATGCCTGAAAAGTTTTCTGACTAAAAGGGAAAAAGTAGATGCTTTACTCAGGATCCTCTAAGCTATTAAGAACACAAAGAGAATAAATGTCTTTGCCCACCACAGAATTTCCCAAGGTTTCAATTTAATTTATAAGCCACATGATTCTTAAGAAATTGAAATGTGAACTTATGTTTTAAACAAAATGCTTCAGATAAAAACATGGAGAAAGCAAGAGAGAAAGCTTCCTTAAAGCATTAAAAAAACCCAAAATTAAACACAGGGAAAAATCCAACCTCAACCTTACACTTCTCAATTTTTCATCTAGAACGGATAGTGATAAATATTTTTTTCAAGCCTACCATTAATCTTTTTATTGCTATCAATATTACACAAGGTTAGTTTGATATTATGGAGTATCCCAGATATTATGGTTACAAATATGTAAAGGGTGTCAGGATGATGGAGCTAGGTTTTTTTCAGTGATGTCCAGTGATAGGACAAGGGGCAATGGGTGTAAACTGGAGCATAGGAGGTTCCATGTGAACATCAGGAAAAACTTCTTTACTGTGAGAGTGACAGAGCACTGGAACAGGTTGCCCATGAGGGATGTGGAGTCTCCTACATTGGAGATATTCAAGGCCCTCCTGGACAAGTTCCTGTGTGATGTACTCTAGGTTACCCTGCTCTTGCAGGGGGGTTGGACTAGATGATCTTCTGAGGTCCCTTCCAACCCTTGGGATTCTGTGTGACTTTATAATGACCCAAGATATACAGATATATTAAAACTAGGTACTTCACAGTGACTTCATGCAGAGGGCGTTTATAAAAAAGCTATACAGGCATTAGAAGAAAGAGCAAGCAAACACTGGTGCTCGCCAGAATGGCAGAGGATAAATGACACAAAGGACTGTCTTCTCTCTGCCTGAGAATAGCGTGGTTGTGTTACATGTAATCACATCTTTCTTAATCCACGTTATTTATATTACATACCCCAGGAGAGCTACCAGCACAAAAACAGACAAAAAAACAAACTCCAAAACCTTCTACAAGGCTTAAGAAAATTAGCTCTCCCTACCTCAGTACGGAAATGTGGAGATGATGCTGCAAGATTCAGTGCCAGCGAATGGAGTAGAGGAGACAGTTCCTATTCAGACTAGAAAAGGTTGGTACAAACTCTCCAGATCAATGCCAGCAAATGACAGAACATGAAGTATATGAAAAATCCTGAAGATTTTGGAATAATGCAGCAAAAGAACCTGAAGATTGGTTTGCAGCATGAAGTTGTTAATATCATAGAATTACAGATTGGTTTAGGTTGGAAGGGACCTTAAAGATCATCCAGTTCCAGCCCCCTGCCACAGGCAGGGACACCTTCCACTAGACCAGGTTGCTCCAAGTCTCATCCAACCTTGAACACTGCCAGGGATGGGGCAGCCACAGCTTCTCTAGGCAACCTGTGCCAGTGCCTCACCACCCTCACAGGGAAGAACTTCCCAAGATCTCCACTCTCAGTTTAAAGCTATCCCCCCTTGTCCTGTCACTACAGGCCCTTGTCAAAAGCCCCTCTCCAGCTTTCTTGTCAGACCCTTTAGGCACTGGAAGCTGCTTTAAGGTCTCCCCAGAGCCTTCTCTTCTCTAGGCTGAACAAGCCCAGCTCTCTCAGCCTGTCTCCATAGCAGAGGTGCTCCAGCCCTCAGACCATCTTTGTGGCCTCCTCTGGGCTCACTCAAGCAGGTCAACGTCTCTCTAGTGTTGGTAAATTTATCTGTGTTCAGCTCTAACTCAGTCAACATTCCCAATCATTCTACCTCTCCTGCAATTGAACACTTACCTATATCATCTTTATGTGAGAGGTATATTTTGTGTTCTACAAAACAGTTGCACTTTCCAGCTTCCTTGCTAAATACAGAAAAGACCATATCAGCTGCATTTAGGTGGCTTTGCCAATCAAAACCCTATGAGTTTAACTTTACCATGGACCCTGACTCATCCATTGGCAATGATTTAATTTCTGTGGTCTTAGCTCAGTACTATTTATCACGTAACAGGCAGGGGAGTAGATGCATAAGGAAAGAAAACAAACACAACGAAGATTTAGGAGAAACAATGAGATTCATGAGAAGCCTTCTGCTTCCCAAAGAAAAGCATCACTTTCAGTGCACAGCTTGGCATCCAGATGGATGACTGAACAGGAGGTGAGATGCTCCCAGTGTCAGGAGGTCTCTGGGATGGGAACTCATACCCTCTGATGGTGGTTCCTGTTGCAGTCTGTTGTGGTTTAAGCCCAGACAGTAACTCAGAACCATGCAGCTGCTCGCTCACTCCCCCCATTTTTCCTCCCTCCGCTCCCAGAGGGATGGAGAGGAGAATCAAAAGGACGTAACTCCCACGGGTTGAGATAAGAACAGTCCAATAACTAAGGTATAACACAAAACTACTACTGCTACCACCAATAATAATAATAATAATAAGGGAAATAACAAGGGAAGAGAATACAACTGCTCACCACCCACTGACCAATACCTAGCCCGACCCCAGCAGTGATCTAGCCCTTCCGGGTAACTGCCCCCAGTTTATATACTGAGCATGATGTGCTGTGATATGGAATACCCCTTTGGTTAGTTTGGGTTGGGTGTCCTGTCTGCTTCCTCCCGGCTTCCCCTCCTCCCTGGCAGAGCCTGAGACTGAGAAAGTCCTTGGTCAGAATAAACATTACTTAGCAACAACTAAAAACATCAGTGTTATCAGTGTTGTTCCTAGGCTGAAAGTAAAAAAATACAGCACTGCACCAGTTACTAAGAGGGAAAAAAATGACTGCTATAGCTGAACCCAGGACACAGTCACACCTCTGCAGCTGTCAGGAATTTATGAATAGGAATTACAGCAGCCTCTCCAAATTGTTACTCCTCTGTCTACCTTCTTCTACACTTGAATGCGTTTTATTATTTTTATTTTTGTTAAGAGTCTTGTTTGACCACTTGAATATCAGCCTTGGTCTTGGATGGTATCTGTCAGGCAGAAGCAGCATGCAGAACTATAGTGTGGCTTGAGAGTGAAATCCTGCCAGCTGATACTTATTGTTATGGGGGGGAATGAGCGAGAAGCAGTGGTTTTAAATTACTGGCTGGGCTTAAACCACAACAGTTCTGCAGCTGATACTGCAACCTGACCGTTTGCAAATATGGATGCCTCATTCCCACCCTGACATAGCAGCTTTAGCCTGAAAGTGAGTGGTGCACAACAACATGACTATGGACACCAATGTCTGTGAAACACAACAGTTGAAAGGCTAAACCAGCACAGATCCAAAGTCTGGTTTAAACACAAACAACAGAAAAAGGAAGCTATCCAAAATTAAAAATATACTTTCAGGAAAATTGGAGTTGTTTCCAAACAATGAAAAGAGAAAAGGACATACATCTAGCAAGCTCAATGCAAACCCATGATAAGGCAAGTCAAAACAGGTCCCAAAGAACAACTTAGGAGTTATGAGAGCTAATAAAAACATCTCAAACAGGAAAGCAGGAAGCCTGTCAGTCACCTAGAGCAGCTGATGGATGATCGAGGGAGGAATTAGGAAAGATAAGGACACAGCAGCAAAATTAAATTCATTCTCTGAACTGCTGTTCACTATGGAGGAGATCAGGAGGGTTCATAGACCAGAACAAATTACCAGAGGCAGACAGTACTCTCTCAAGAGTTTTAGAAGAGCTCAAATCTGAAATGGCTGAACTAACTTTCTTCGTTTGTGTCAGAGATTTGGAAGGTAACAAATCTTTACAACAAGCTTTAGGAGTGATCATGGGAGTTACAGACCAGAAAATCAGATTTCCAGAACAGGCAAAACAATAGAAAACTGTGGGATAAATCTGAATTAGCAGAGATGAGTAAACCTGAAGTCTTGGGGAGGAGCCTCAAAGCCAAGAGAAGAGTTTATATGTATAGATCCAAGTCATCTAATGGAGGAAGCAGCCCTGCTAATATGGGAGATTTGGGCTAATGTAGTAGAATCAGATTTTTTAAAAGCTTTTTTAGAACATCCCTCACTAAAGGTTCTTAAGGAAACTAAACTGTCATTGAGTAAGGAGGATTAATTTTTCTGCAAACTCTCAATAGAAAGATAGGGTAAATGGGTACAAACACAATGTTAACATGGGAGGGGAGCAGAAATTCTGCACTGCTTCAGGATACTCATAAATAACCTGTAAAGAGGAGATAGTGAAGTGACACAGAGATAATGAATTTGACACACAGATAATGAAGTTAACACACAGTTTTTAGGGAAAAACAAGTTTAAAACTAAATGAGAAGAGTTCCTGAAAACCACATGGAGTTCAGTCACTGGGAGATAAAATGGGTGTCCCTGGTTGAAAAGGATCCTGGTTTTAACCAGGCATTTTAAATCTGCCTTGTTTTAAAGGCAGGTGTTTGTTTACTATAGTAAATGGATTGGCTTAGGGAACAACTTGATACCAAAGCCATCTGGACTAGTGGGAGAGGAAAGGGTAAGTCTCAAGTTTGATTTATTTTCTTCCCACCCCTCCCATAGGATAGCATCCCCCATCCTTGGGAAATCTTTAGAAGAGCAGATGAACAGAAAGCTAAAGCTGGCCATATAATAGGCTTAATTACTTGGACTTTTTGGCATTATATTGGACATTGTGAGCATAGATTACCTCAGTCTCTGCAGTAGTGCTGGAGACAACAGTCCTTTTGCTGCTACCAGGTTAGTTACAGGGGAAATACAGCCCCATCCTCTCACAGATAAGATGAAAGAAGAAAGCTCTGCCATGGATGGGAGAAATCCTTCCTGGTTGTGGGAGAATAGAGAGCAAACACCTCCCACCTTAGGGGATCATCCTCCAAATATGATTGCAAACTGGAGGAATCCCCTTTCATCATTCTGGGCTGGACTTAGGTGGAAGGGTTGCTCAGGTTTCTTTCCCTCTGCCCAGGAGCACACCTGTGAATGGCATCGTGCACAGAGGCTGGTGTGGCTCAGTGTCCTCTTCCCAGTGCCACCCTGGAGGGCAGGGGCCATTTCCCCTGGCTTTACAGAACAGGGCAAGAGGAGGCAGAGGCTGTGCCTCCTCCAGCACTGAGACTCTGTGGGAGATGTGCTCATGGACAAACTTGTGGGGCAAATGGCTGTGGCACCTTCCCACACCCTGAAAGTGGCCCCCCACTCTCCTCCTGCAGCCAGTGAGACATTGAGGGGGTCAGGAGGAGAGAAACAGCTTTGACCCTGCCACAAAATTAGCATTTTCCATAAAAAGAGCTCTGGTGGGAAAGAGGCTTGTCCCTCTGCCTGGCCTTGCCTGCTCCTCTCCTGGTGCTCTGGATTGATATGGGAATCCCTTTTCCCTGGCTAAAACTGACAGGGAGCATTGTCCCTCAGCAGCTGCCTTGTTTTTACAGTAGCTGAGTTACTGTATGGCAAATAAAGAGCATCTTGACAACACCTACACTAAAGTAAACTGGAGACCACCAGCACAGAAACAAAGCACGTGGAGAAGAGACCTCCCCGCATTGTGTAGGGCAGCACAGTGGGGCACTGCACTGACAGGTGCCTGTGCTTGTTTTGTCCTGCCACATGCCCACATACTGAGGCCGCTTGTTTGCATCTGGTCACAATTAGCACCATGCTAAATTCCTCATGCCCTGCACTAATTCAGGAGGATGGGCAATGTCACAACCTGCTAAGAATTACAGCCAGCTACTGCCATGATGGGAGCATGCCTACCCTTTCATTATGTTTTTGATTCAAAAGAGAGGGCTCGAGGATGCTCCTTTTCTGTCAGAAATATCCATGGAGGCTACAGAGGCCTCAAGGATGCCTCTGTGTGTGTGAATGAGCAAGGCAAGGGATTGGTGCCACACTCCCAGATCCATGATGGCTAACTGGCAAATTTAGAAAGATCTGCTATCTCCAAGAAGCTGAAAATCCAGAGCTACATCAGCTCCTTGATGCAGCTCTGGATTTTCATTGCAAAGCTGGTGCAAGGTGCTGTGCAGGCACTGCAGGAACGAAGCAGGGAGCACATCCCCTCCTGCCCCATCCCTCAAACAAGTCACAGGGTTAAGAGATAGGACAAAGCACCCAACTGAACACTGCACCTACTATCTCACCCTGCTTCCTGGCTCCAGTTGGCTACAATTAAACCAAATATTCTTGGAGCAGGGCTATGCCCAGACTGCATTTGTCTCACCATTCAGAAGACCTGAGATGACAATGGAGAAAAAATAGTTGGTTCCATTAATAGCCTGTATCCAGTGAATGCTGCTATTCAGCAGCTGCTCTGTACACAGGCAGCTCCCAGTGGAGCCGTTTTCTCCCCATGCAAAAGAGCAGCTCCTGGAGGCAGGGAGAGAGGTTCCTCCCGCAACCTGCTCAGCCTCCCACCCCCCTGCAGACTCAGCTACACTGGGTGAGGCAAACAGGGTCCTTTTCCACTTTCTTGTCTTCAGTTGTCACTTGAACATCACTCCTTGTATGAGCTGGGGATGCCCAAATTCTGTCCATTAAGCCGGTGAAGTTCCTAAAATTTTTGTGTGGTGATTCCCATGTTCCTTGTGACAGTAGCATCTGACACAGACTCAAATTTGCTTCTGAAGGACACTTAGCTCTCCTAAGCCTGGCCTGTCTGTAGTATCCAATGGCGCTGAAACCTGTATGTACAGGCTATTGTAAAACCTCAATAATTCACACTGATTATGTGGAGGATGTTATGAACTACAGAATTTGTCAGGTTAGCAGAATGAAAGCAAACTGCTCAACAAGATAGAATAATGCTTCACAAAATGCAATTTAACTTATTTTTCTTAATTGTAGGTTGATTCCTATTTATGCGAATTCATTACAAATTATGAGCTGTATTGTGTAATTGGCAAAATGACAATAATATTCCAGTAATCCTAGAGCAGTTTGTGTTTTGTTTTGTTTTTTTACACTCCATTTCTTACATAGGCAGGCAAACACATAGCTGGACCTGTGTCCTTGTGTAACTGACATACAGACAGAAATGCCATCAATTTCAGTGCACAGCCTTGCTCCAAACAGCAAATGAAGTCATTTTATCTAGTGCTGAAATTGCTTTGTGGGGAACTGTGAAAAAGACATGGATCCTGTGTGTAAAGGCTGAGGAGCACCAGGACACGACCAGGTAGGAGCGTGCTGCTCTGAGGCTGGAGTCCTCCCACCAACGTGTGCCTCTGACTGGGGGGACTCCTCTGGGTTTCGTCCTGATCTGGTTCCTGACAGTACTTTGTGAGGGCTTGGAAAGGGAACAGACTGATGAAGGAAGAGACACCATCAGCAGCTTAGGGAGAAAAGCCACCAGTACAGCACTGCAGCAGGCCATCTATTTATTAACTTTTAAATCCTGTTTTTTATCCCTAAGCATTCATACCTAATGAGGACAAAGCTAGAGAGGGTGGGCTGGGCATGTATTCGACTTCCAGAACTGGGCATTTGATCTATAATTGTTTTTCAATGATTGCATCTTTTCCTGTGTTATTGCTTTACATGGCTAGGTTTTGTACAATATTAAAAATCAATAAAAATGCACAAAAAAATGTTTTTTCAACCCCCCCCCCCCCAAAAAAAAAAAGTTAAATAATCTCGTTAGGATTCTGGCACCGCTATTTTCCATAAGTTAGCTGACCTTTTCCTTCCCATGCTCTGTCAGCTGTAGGATACCTGCACAAGCCTGTTCCAGAGTTCAAGGATTCCGGGTTGAGAGAAATGCAACACAATAAAGAATCACAACTAGTTTATTAATACAGGGAAAATATAGTGGTACCAAAAATACAGTACAGGATATTTCTGATGTTTGGTTATCTTACCAACCCCAAAGACCATGTAATGATGATCCAGAAACCAGCTCCGAGAAACATCATTGCAGTGTGAGGTGGCAGGCTCAGCCTTAGTGGGTGCCCCGTGGAGGGAACGTTGACGTGGGTGGTATGAGGTTCTGCCCCTCCATATTGCATGAGGCTTGGGCTTTTATACTAGCAAAAATGCATACTCATTCTGATGTAGGGGGCCAGCCTACATTGGAAGAAGCAGACAGCTGCATCTAGAAACGTCTCCCAGGGTCGGGACTTTTCCAGGTAGGTGCCAAAGCGGGTCTTTCCGGGGAGGATCCAAAGCGGGACTTTTTGGGGAGAAGCCACCATGGACAAACAGTACTTTTCTATTTTTGTGTGTTTCACCACAGACCATTATCTAGTGTCCCTGACACAGAGCCCTGGCTGTGAGAGTCAGTGCTGTGGCTCAGCTGAGGATGGTCATTGGGCACTGCCAGGAGAGCCCACATCCCCAGTCCCACAGATCCCAAAGCTTCCTGCTTCCAGCCACTGCTGGATAATGCATTTCATGTTGCTCAGATATCCTGCACAGTGGGTCAGTACTGAGGAAATCAAGCACACTCACAAAGTTACACCAACATAGCTTCTTTTTTTGTTTCCTTACACATACAACAAGCACAAGTAGAATAAAAGTAGAACCTCCACCCCAACAACATATTTACTCTCAACTCCAGATTAGGATTGGGATATAGATGCAACATGAAGTAATGAGCCTGATGCAATGAGAACAGGGGAGCTACTTAGATTAAGGGGTTCACTGGAATGTAATTGAAAGGACCTACAGTTACCATGGCCATTAACAGCTAAAGGAAAAGGAGCCTGGTCTGCTGCTGCAGCAACACCAGCCACAGATGACACTGCCCAGAGACGGGTATGGCTGGAGGACAGGAACCTCACAGTTACCCACAACACCCCAGCACTAGGTCACACTGCCCCATGTGAGCCTTTGCATAGCCTCATCACCTTTGGATACAGGGAGATAAAACAACTGATAAGTTCTGGTTTGATGAGGGACCACAATAACTGGAGACTGAAAGAAGAGTTTCATATTTGTGGAAGCGTGGTTAGCAGGCAAGGGTTACTTTCCCATGGCTGAACTTGGCCAGGGACCAGTTTTGTAAAATTCAGTAAGAAACCCAGCTCGGTAAAACACCAGCTGTGCAAAAGGATAAGCTGACCTTGTAGTTAACGAGTATCCTGAAGGGAGGAACAAGGATGTTAGAAAAAGGGATGTAACCACAGGAGTTTCCCAAGAATATGTGTGTGTAGCAGTCTAGTTCTCTATATACCCTAGGCTTAAGCAGAATAAACGGATCACTTTTATCAATCATATTGGTTGTGCTGTGTTCCCTCCGCATCACGATGACATAGAGTCTCCAAAAAATTGGCGCCCGAACAAGGGACTTAGACCCAGGCGAGACAAAGAAACCCAGGTACCCGTAGAGGCTGGGGTCGACACGAGCGGAGCGGGGAAGCACCGGAAAAGCAGTATCCGGAGGGTCAAAGGCACTGATCTTGCTGGACAAGAATACCGAGTCGCCTCGAGGACCTGGAGGAGAGGAGCTGGTTCACCGGTAGAGGAGCCTCTGCCTTCGCTGCCCGCTAATTTGGCTGTCTGTGGGGTAAGCTGCATTGGCGCCAAAGCTGTGTAACTCGTGAAGAATATAAAAAGCTAGCTGTGTAATTCATGAAGAATATAAAAAGCGCTGCAAGAATATAAAGAGCTCTGTAAAACTGTGTAAATACAAAAAGCGCTGCAAGAATATAAAGAGCTCTGTAAAACTGTGTAAAGCTGTGTAAAGCTGTGTAACTTGCGAAGAATAGCAAGCTGTGTAAGAATATAAGAAGCTGTGTAAGAATATGAAAAGCTGTGTATTTTGTGAGGAATATAAAAATGGATGTGGAAAGACAGGCAGCCTATGATTTATTTAAATGCTTCTTACAGAAGTAAAGTATAGGGAAAGAAATAAACTTAGGGAAAGAGTTTACTGCCCTTCTCGATTATGCACCACAGAAGCCTCCTCGGCATAAGGGGGAAGATAAAGTGAAATGGCGCTCGCGTCCGAAAGTGCAAGTAGAAAGTGCAAATGCGGTCACCTTCGACCCAGAGAAAGAAGACCCCGAATCGGAAATGGAACCAGACACAGAGTATACAGCAGAACCGGACTTGTACCCTTCCCTTCCTGATCCCGACTCAGACAATTCAGACAGTTCAGCTCGTCAGAAGATGCGAACCAGCTTCAGTGATGGTCAACTGAGACAGCTGCTGAAGAAATTAAAGTATTGGAGACAAAAGAAACCTCCAAACCCTCTGCCCCACCCTCCTACAATCCAGTAGTAAAGAAAGGGGAGTGGGAGAGGGGGTGTTGGGCACGGGGTATGGGATTACGGTAATAACCCTGCTAAAGGCTGGCAGGGATGATCAAAGATGCAATTGTTATGGGGGAATTTTCGGCTACGGGTCATTGGCATTCCCGGTGTTTAACACTCCACAGGGGGGAAAGGAGTGGGAGGCATTGGATTTAAAGGCAGTAAAGGAGGCGCGTCAACCGGTAACATCCTATGGGTTAAAATCATCGTATACTCGGGCAATTATGACACATATTTTTTCTGCATATATCTTAGCACCATATGATATCTGTATGATAGCTCAATTGTTGCTTACTCCCCACCTTCAGATATGATTTAAAGTGAGCACAGCAGAGGAAAAGGCTGGATACTTGGCTACTGCCTTTGCCACTGCTGTTAAACCCCTTTTACAATAAGGTTAGGGCGATCGTGGGGGTGCTAAAGGTATGAGATGTTATAATTGTGGACGGACAGGACTTTTTAAAAAGAAACAGTGTACTGTAAAGAAAATTAGTTCAGCAGCCCGCCGCCCCCCCTTGTCAGTGATTGAATGAATTGAAATTTGATCTTAGGACATTCGTTTTATGGATGTTTTCCGTCCTTTTGCATCAAGACCTGCAGTGGAAAGGTCTGTGGTGGACTGCGGACTTATATACAACTCATTTAATACATTCTCTTTGTGATACTCATGTACTAGAAGCTGGTAAAAATAAGTATGTCCAGGTTTCTATCAACCTTTGGAGACCTTTATAAATACTGCTGGCTACTTCTTCCAACATAGGCTGGCCACCTGTTTCAAAATGAGCGTGCATTTTGGTCAGTATAAAAGCCCAAGCCTCATGCGATGTGGGGGAGGCAGAGCCTCTGCGGGGACGCCTGCTAAGGTTGATCCTGCCACCTCGCACTGCAATGATGCTTCTCGGAGCTGGTTTCTTGTGAGTCTCCACAAGGTCCTTGTGCCACGTTCTGTACATGGGATTGTGTATTGGAAGTAATGATTGTTGGGATTTTGTGCTTCAAATATTGTAGTTGTGTGGAGTGTGCTTGTGGGATCCCATATGTGTGTGTGTGCTGTAGCTGCTGCCCAGCAGGCAGGTGTTCATAGCTGTGCAAAGCAGGGTGAGCAACTTCGGGAAAAAAAAAAAAGTTATTTTATAAGAGTTCGGTCCCCATGTTCAAAAGAAGCTGCCCTCCGATTCGACTCCCGGTGCACACATCTGAGACTGCAGACGAATACAATTGACTGCCACTTCTGCAAGTCGCAGTGGTGGAGGGACAGAATTCTCCTCACTTAGAAAGAGTAGTAAAACGTATAGCTGGGGAACATTCCTTAAAATGCAGGATTCTGTCAAGTTTGTAACTACTTTATTTTCCTCACTGCAATGCATGGTGAAAGTAATCTTCCAGAATATTTCATATTCAGATATTCCAACGGTAAATATGATGATTAGATTAATATCAACTTTGTGTCTGCAGAACTTGTGTGTGAGGAAAACGAAAATAGACTTTTTGCAGCTTTGCTTTCGGATGGTCTCTACAAACTCTGAGAGTGACTATCAAGCACAGATTGGATCCAGTCGCCAGATCCCTAAGCAGCCGCCAATCCCCTTGGTGATTGGATCCAGTCACCAATCCCTTTTTGGTAAGGCACTTTTAATCTATGCTGCTCAAGTTCATTGGAAAACACGAGCCCAAAAGTTTAAGTTGCAATGCCAGGGGAAGCGCGGCTGAGCTCCTTATTCACTTCTGCTATGTGACAACACTTAGCAGTACACACTGTCCTGGGTTTAGCAGCAGCAGTCATTTTTTCTCGGTAGCTGGTGCAGTGCTGTGTTTTGGCTTTCGGGCTGGGAACAAAGCTGATAAAAATGATGTTTTGGTTTGGCCAAGGCCTTTGTGAGCCTCATGCTCTGCCAGGGAGAAGGGAAGCCGGGAGGAAGCAGAGACAGGACACCTGACCCAAACTGACCAAAGAGGTATTCCATACCAGAGCATGTCATGCCCAGGGGGTAACTGGGAGTGAGCCGGAAAGGCTAGAGTGGACTGCAGGGTTGGAGGAGGTATCGGTCGGTGCTTGATCAGGCTGGGGGGGCAAGTTATCGGTCGCCTGGTGATGGGGTGTTGTATTCTCTTCCCTTGTTATTTCCTTTATCATTACTATTATTGGTGGTAGCAGTAGTGATTTGTGTTATACCTTAGTTACTAAACTGTTCTTATCTCAACCCGTGGGAGTTGCATTCTTTCTGATTCTCCTCTCCGTCCCTCCGAGAGTAGGGGGAGGGAAGGGGGGGGGGAAGTGAGTTAACAAGCTGTCTTGGCTGGGGTTAAACCTTGACAGTTCTTTTTGGCGCCCAACGTGGGGCACGAGGGGTTGAGATAACAACAGATCTGACGGGATTAATAGTCACTTGTCACAATGCTGATTCATTGGCTCTCAGAGTTGTTCTTCGTGATCTCCATTCCTGGGAAAGTGATGGAACACCTTATCCTTGGTGCCATCTTAAGGCATATCAAGGATAAGAGGGTTATGAGGGGCAGTCAACACGGCTTCATCAAGGGGAAGTCATGCTTGACCAATCTCGTCGCCTTTTATGAGGAAATAAGACCGTGGATGGAAGATGGCAGAGCGGTGGATGTGGTCTACCTTGACTTCAGCAAAGCGTTTGACACGGTCTCCCACAGCATCCTTGCGGCTAAATTGAGGAAGTGTGGTCTGGATGATCGGGTAGTGAGGTGGACTGTGAACTGGCTGAAGGAGAGAAGCCAGAGAGTTGTAGTCTATGGGGCGGAGTCTAGTTGGAGGCCTGTATCTAGTGGAGTGCCTCAAGGGTCGGTACTGGGACCAGTATTATTTAATATATTCATCAACGATTTAGATGAGGGAATTGAGTGTACTATCAGCAAGTTTGCTGATGACACTAAGCTGGGAAGGGTGGCCGACACGCCAGAAGGCTGTGCTGCCATCCAGAGGGGCCTGGACAGGCTGGAGAGCTGGGCGGGGAATAACTTGATGAAATATAACAAGGGAAAGTGTAGAGTCCTGCATCTGGGCAGGAACAACCCCAGGTTTCAGTATAGGCTGGGGAACGACCTGTTAGAGAGCAGTGTAGGGGAGAGGGACCTGGGGGTCCTGGTGGACGACAGGGTGACCATGAGCCGACACTGTGCCCTTGTGGCCAAGAAGGCCAATGGCATCCTGGGTTGTATTAGGAGGGGGGTGGTTAGTAGGTCGAGAGAGGTCCTCCTTCCCCTCTACTCTGCCCTGGTGAGACCTCATCTGGAATATTGTGTCCAGTTCTGGGCCCCTCAGTTTAAGAAGGACAGGGACCTGCTGGAGAGAGTCCAGCGCAGGGCAACTAAGATGATTAAGGGAGTGGAGCATCTCCCTTATGAGGAAAGACTGAGGGAGCTGGGTCTCTATAGTTTGGAGAAGAGGAGATTGAGGGGTGACCTTATTAGTGTATATAAATATATAAAGGGGGAGTGTCACGAGGATGGAGCCAGCCTCTTCTCAGTGGCAAACAATGAAAGGACAAGGGGTAATGGGTACAAACTGGAACACAAGAGGTTCCACTTAAACCTGAGAAGAAACTTCTTCTCAGTGAGGGTGACGGAACACTGGAACAGGCTGCCCAGGGAGGTTGTGGAATCTCCTTCTTTGGAGACATTCAAAACCCGCCTGCACACGTTCCTGTGTAACCTTATCTAGGTGTTCCTGCTCCGGCAGGGGGATTGGACTAGATGATCTTTTGAGGTCCCTTCCAATCTCTAACATACTGTGATACTGTGATCTCACAGCTTCAGAATATTGTAACTTACTTAGAGCCGGTATTTGCTGTGTTAGTGTTTATCAAGTGTGGGGCTTGGGCTAAGGTTACTGTCTCACTGTACTTTATGTTAATGGCTTGTAATACGGGCGGGCTCCAGCAGCAGGGTGGGATGGACGTGGCCGTGGACTGGTCCCTGGACCGACCTGGCCCTCGCCCTCGCCTCCGTCTGCGTGAGGCCGCGGGGAGCCGAGGTGGGGCGGCCCCGGGAGCCGGCGGCTGCTGAAGCGGCCCGGGAGAGCGGCCCCGGGCACCAAGCGGGAGCGGGACCGGAGGCCGCAAGGGAACGGTGGAGGAGGTCGGGGCGGTCGAGGAGCGGAAGGAGGCGGCTGCCGAGCAGCGGAAGAAGGCGGCGGAGGAGCCGAGCCCCGCGGAGGAGCCGAGCCCCGCAGAGGAGCCGAGCCCCGGGACGGAGCCGAGCCCCGCGACGGCCGAGAGCATTCCCCGGAAGTCGCCCGCCGAGCCCCAGGAGGACGCAGGGGACCCCGCAGCATTTCCCAGCAAGGCAGAGGAGGAAGAGCTGGGCTCAGGAAAAGAGAAGCTGGCGGTGGGAGAGCCGGCAAGCACAGCAGCTGCACCAGCCCCAGTGACAAGTACAGCAGCAACGCTTGAGAGTTATGAAGGTTTTGGATGGCCTTTGGGTACCCTTGGGACCTGCCTGCTGATTGTGATGGGAATCAGCATGTTGGCACACACACAGAGTGTGTTTTACCCACCACCATTTTGTCTGATCTCAAAAGTTAAGCAGAGTCGGGTTTGGGTCTTGTCTGGGTTTAGCCAACGATATGGGAGGACCAAGAGGTTTCCCCCAAGGGTGGACAGCCATGAGTGGCAGGGCATGTGGGACAGTATGGGCAAGTATCTAGTCCACTGGGCCCCTCCAGTGCTTTGGAAACATTGGAGATGGAAGGCACCTCTATGGAGTCCCCAGCTACAAGCTGCAGAAACTGCTGAAGGGGACAGTGAATTATTTTGAGCCTGGTGGGCCCATGACACTTAAGGCCATCAGAGCAGAGATGCAACATTGAGATGGACTCATGATCGAGGGGTGGACTTATCAATGGACTATTGCCCAGGTTATTCACAAGTGCGAACACTGCACACAGCCTCTCCTGATCTGAAAGACTGTTACAAGAGATGGAGCCTGGCATCATGGACCAGATGGACTCAGCAGCTTTATAGGGACTGGCCCATGCACTACGATAAGAGTGCACTTAGATAAGAGTGATGGTATATTGAAAATGTAGGATCTGAGCATGACATGAATGGTATGGAATAAGGGGTGGATAATGTCCTGGGTTTAGCAGCAGCAGTCATTTTTTCTCCTTCTTGGTAGCTGGTGCAGTGCTGTGTTTTGGCTTTCGGGCTGGGAACAAAGCTGATAAAAATGATGTTTTGGTTTGGCCAAGGCCTTTGTGAGCCTCATGCTCTGCCAGGGAGGAGGGAAGCCGGGAGGAAGCAGAGACAGGACACCTGACCCAAACTGACCAAAGAGGTATTCCATACCAGAGCATGTCATGCCCAGGGGGTAATTGGGAGTGAGCCGGAAAGGCTAGAGTGGACTGCAGGGTTGGAGGAGGTATCGGTCGGTGCTTGATCAGGCTGGGGGGGCAAGTTATCGGTCGCCTGGTGATGGGGTGTTGTATTCTCTTCCCTTGTTATTTCCTTTATCATTACTATTATTGGTGGTAGCAGTAGTGATTTGTGTTATACCTTAGTTACTAAACTGTTCTTATCTCAACCCGTGGGAGTTGCATTCTTTTTGATTCTCCTCTCCGTCCCTCTGAGAGTAGGGGGAGGGCAAGAAGGGGGGGGGGAGGAGTGAGTTAAGAAGCTGTCTTGGCTGGGGTTAAACCACGACACTAGGTTAGAGCATCACCTCATCCGAGCTGCCATCTGCCTCTGAGCAATCAACGCCAGATGTGTGAAAGGAAAATGGATAAGATCAGCCCCGGGCTTTGAACACGGTTGTTTGTAGGACAGCTTTTCTCAGGGCAGTTTTGCCTGGTCCCGTGGAGTTCAAGATGAAACTAAAGGCTGGGCGATGGTAACCAGCAATGGAGCATGGCTGTTTGAATCGCTGTCAAGTCCTAAAGTCCAGAAAACTTGGAAGGAGAAGGATGAATGGAGATGAAGAGCGCTCGAGTCAACTCCCACCCTCCCTCCAGTCCTCATCAGGAGTGTAACACAGTTGTGGTCATGCAAGTGAACACTCATTGAGCTGGAGGTCTTCTCAGCCATGGGCTCTGATGCAGTGGAGACTTGCAGTCTGGACTGATGCCTGTGGTTCTTTGGGAGCAAAAAGAAAGAGTAAATCATCCACCGCAAGAGCGCTTTGTTTCGACAGGGTTTGACTGCCTCACTCCAGCTCAGGGCTGGCCCCATCCTCTCTCTCCCCACACCAGGATGGCAAGCACACAAGAGCTGCTGGTAGCTGCAGCACAGTGCCTGAGCATCAGCGTGAGGTACTGCGAAACCTCTGCCTCCACGTCCAGCGGCACAGCTCTGCATTAGGTCACGTATTTGTTGTTTGCACCAGGAGAAATTGAGGTGGCATGTGGTAGGGAAATGGTGGAGGTTTGTTTTCTATGGAAGACAATGGAAACGGGCAAAATGAAAACCACACGTGCCACACTGCTGTGCAAATCCTTGGCTTACAGCAGCTCTGCTGCCTACCTAAGACCAAGCGTACTTGCTGTGCTGAATTCCAGGCAGCACTGTGATACTTCCATAGGGCACAACAGGCGTCTGAATTAGGATAAGAGCAAAAGTGTAAGGAATTGGCAAACACATCGTCTATGTTTTGAATGGCAACACTTCCATAGCTGTATGTGGGGGTGGGAATAATTCTAAGAGGAAGAAATAAGAAAAAATTCAGACCCCTCTTATTTAAGCATCAAAAAAGTGGAAGGAAATGCATTAGCTCTTTCTTTTCTGACATAGGCTGCAGGTCTAATTTGGAGACGGTCCTAACTTTAGCATTCTAACCGGGGATACTATGAGAAAGCACTTGGACCATAAAAAAGCTCTCCAGACACATCCCGCTTATTTGCAAAAAAACAACCATTTTTATTTGAAACAATAAACCAAAAATAAATAACCATAAACAAATAAAGACCAAACAAGCTGCTACTCTTTAAATCTTCAGTCCTCATCTATAGAGAGGATGAAAGTTTCCCTCAGTGTCCGCCCTGCATGTTGGGCAAAGGCTGGAATTCATAAGCATAATAGAGACAGCTGTTGCAGAAGACGTGGCCGCATACGGTTGAGACAATCTGTTGTCCGCTTTGCACAATCTGCAGGAAAAGAAAGCACCAGAGGAATTTGGTGTGAAGAATTCTGCTTTGCTGCTCTATTGGTACCAGGCAGAGAGGACTTGGGTGCCTGGAATCAGTACATGGCTGATTAAAGGAACCCAAAGGTCTTTCAGTGCCACCTGGGGAAGCGTTTCTGGCACTACGCTCACCACCAAGAAATGACTTTGACTTCCAAGCCACTCTGACCTTCCCAGCAAGGTCTGTACCTGAAGCCAGCTGCCTGCAGCACCCAGCAGCATCCCTCAGCACCCAGCAGCATCCCACAGCACCCAGCACAGATGCTCAGCTCACCCCACATCCTGTTCTCCTTCCAGCAAAAGGGAAGCCATGAGAAGATGCAGATCCTTACCTCCGAGTAGAAATCCATGCAAATTGGACAGCTAACGGTACCAGACGGCCTTGTGGTAGAGAGAACAAAAGCAGAAAGAACACATGTCCGTTAATGTCACCGTGCATTGAGGGTCACTGCTACCTAAAATGCCTTGTCATCACCGGACTGCACAGACCAGCCATGGTGCATACCATCTGAAGGTCCCTGCACATCTTTCACTCTCTCCATTTGTTGCATGGAATAAGCAGTTAGGGTGCCCCCTCCCTAAAGGAAACTGGGTCTTGCTTCTCATGAGGGGGACAGCGCAGACAGTCTCCCTGCTCTACTCTTACAAGGAACAGCAGTCTGTAGTACAGCACAGCACACGGGTGGCAGCACTGATCTTCAACAGCTCAGAAATAAGGGTTTTCTGACTAAAGCATTTTACCTGTCCTTTGGAAAGCATTCATTCCAAGAACTGCCTCCTTATCAAACCTCTCATGCTAAGAAGCATATTCTCAGATATTTTAGCTGTGTCTTTCAGGTCTTACAAGCATTTCAACTTAGGTCAAGCCATACTGTACAACAACTTAGATCATGAGTTCATGAATAGCAGGAGAAAAATTTG